>NC_056747.1:1366831825-1367064389 GCF_019279795.1 Protopterus annectens
TTTTCAAGATGATGCCTTCTTGGAATATAGCCTGTCCCCATACACTTTACCTCCAGCTCCCAGGAAACCTGACAGGTATTAGAGTACCTGGCTCTTTCAAGTTCCTTTTCAGGAATCCTACTGTGGATCCAGAGACCATTTCCCAAGGTCCAAAGGGCATTAAGGCTACAACTGCCAAAAATCCTACCCCCTTCTGATATAGATTCTAGAGCCTTGGACAGATGGGGTAAGAAGGTATGCACTTCTGCTCCTTTGGCCATTAGGGCTTTAAATTGCCAGTTTCACATGTTAAGTTGCAGTAGCATATTATGGGACTAATTAAGCATAAAATTATGTTGATTCCGGATTGGATTTAATGCTTTCTGCTCAACAAGTTGGAAACATAATTTGCAGTGTGGTTTTGTTTCTTTAGAAGCATCTTGCCGGGCTGCTGTCACTGGGTCTGTACTTAGAAGGCATGTTTGGCTTAAGGAGCAAAACTTGCCAGATCATGTTAAGGCTAAATTACTGGATGCTCCCTTAAACCAAGACCGCCTGTTTGGCAACAAGCCAGAAGTCCTCAGAAAGCTAAATCTATGCAAACTGTTAAAGATTTCCTGAAGGTACAGCCACCCAAATTTAGTAGGCATTGGCCTTCGAATAATTGGTCCCTTCCAGCCTCTTCCAGTCTTTCTCAGTCCAAACCCAGGTACAGCAGACAACTTATGTTACAGTCTCAGGCTACGCACAGGCCTAAGAAGTGGGGTGCTCCCACTTCAAATCAGAGAGTAGTAAGACACCCCCCTACGAGATAATGGCACAATGACTTAACCTTAGCCCTGCCTCTGCACCCTTAGGAGGAAAGCTTGCCCTGCATGCAAACAGCTGGGATCTCATTACCCAGGACAAATGGGTTTTGAATATAGTTTCCCAAGGATACAGATTCCACTTCCACACCCTACCAACCCAAAATGATTGGCCAGACCTACCCCAAATCAGTGGGCAGAGGCTCAACAGAAGGTTCTCTCTCAAGTATCAGGGTTATTCAACCTGTCCCAGCAGAAGAAAAGGGGCAAGGTTTTTATTCAAGACTTTTCCTGGTACCCAGCAAAGACAGCTCCTGGCATCCTATCCTGGACCTCTCTATTCTAAACACGTTTTTGGTAATCCCAAAATTCAAGATGCTAACACTTAAACAGCTGCTTCCTATGCTAAGCAAAGATGCCTGGTTGGCAACCTTAGACTTACAGGAAGCTTTACCTGCACATTCCAATAAGGGAATCTTGTAGGAAAAACCTATGCTTTAGGTCAGGCTCCATGCACATCCCTTTGGCTTATCTACTGTGCCCAAGGTATTCACAAAGTGTCTAGCTCCAGCCATTGCATTTTGCAGTTAGAGAAATATTCAAATATATCCATACTTGGACGATTGTCTGATTCAGGCAGAAAGGCAGGAATTACTATTAAAACAACTGGCATTCGTAAAGAGACTTCTAAACTCACTGGGGTACACCGTAAACGAAATGAAATCTCACCAAGTACCCTAACAACAAATTGTATTCCTGGTAGCAAGCTTGAATACAGCTTTCCAGATGGCTTTCCTCACTCCAGAGAAACATGTATGTTAAGTTGTCTATCTTGCCTTCATTCTTGCTGGTTGGTTTCGTAGCCAATCCTCAGCTCCGACTCTATCTTCTAAAGCTCGAGAGCTATTTACTGGCTCGAGGCCTCCCCATATCCCACAATGCCTGGCGCTAGATCCCCAGATCTCATTTGCCGCTTCTGCTACGATGTTGCTTTTGCTGGCTCAGGTCGTATTTTTGTCTTTTTATAAATTTTATATAAAAATTCTTCATATAAATAGCGTTTAGTTCTTATTATAGTAGTTTAGTATTTTTTTTTTGTCCCTGTGTAGTTTTAGATATTATAGTTAGTGTGTGTGTGTTATTAAGGTGTGGTAACTGTTTTTTGTGTTGTACAGTTCTTTATACTTGTTACCTACTGTTGGCCTTTTTTTCCTGTGATTTTTCTTGTTACAGGATGTCCAAAGATACTAAGGTATCAGGATTCAAGAAGTGTGACTCGCGCTGTCAGAAGATGTCTCTGACAGATGGTCACACTTCTTGTGTCTACTGCATGGGCGCCCTACACCTGCAGGACTCTTGTTCAGTGTGTCACGCCTTTAGTCCAAGAGTCCTGCAGGAGTGTAGGAATAAGTTAATCCCTAGAGGATTACTAAAACCTGAAGGGTCACCTCCTAAGACTCAGCCAGGGAAACGCCTCCAAGCCATCGAAGCCATCGGCTCCCAGCTCGGAGCCGTTGTCGGGTGTGGAGTCTGCTTCGACTTCGGTTCCGGCCGGAACCGAAGTACCTGCCTCTCAGTCGGCTCCGATCCTAGTGTCGGAACCTTCAGGGAGCCGAAAGTGTTCTAGGTCCCCATCCCTAGAGTCGATTCGCTCGGCTCCAGGCTCGCCTCTGTTAGCCGTACCGGAGTCACCGATCTCACTCTTTTCTGTCTTCGAGACTGACCATGACTTGGAGAGGGTGGTGAGCAGACTTCTGAAATCGCAGGCCCTGGCTAAAATGTTATCCAGGCCGTCATCAGGGTTCGGCTCTGCCCGTCTCTACAGTAGTTCCTCCTTCGACTCTCCCCTTGAGTTTGGAGCCGGAGCTGGTTGGGGTTCGGATCGTGGAACCGTTGGTGCAGATACCTACCCTTTCGGTTCCTTCGGCTCCGATCACTTCCATGGTGCCGTCCTTGGAGGGATCTGGGCACCGAGACTCCCTCGTCGGTTCCGAGGGGGCGAGTGGTATCGGACCCTTGTCCAACCCTGTTCTCCCCCTCGGAGCTTCGGCGCAGGTGAGCTCTGCTCCTACATCGGCCTTGGAGCCATCCCTCTCGGTGCCGGGGAGGGTTCCGGTCTCTTTAGACCCTGAGCCTTTTCTACCGGGAAGGGGGTGCCTTCGATGTCATGAGGAGTGTGCTGGCCCTTCAGTCAGCCCCACGATCAGCCTATTCGGCTCCTCCCCCCATGGT
Source organism: Protopterus annectens (assembly GCF_019279795.1). Lineage (NCBI taxonomy): Eukaryota > Metazoa > Chordata > Ceratodontiformes > Protopteridae > Protopterus > Protopterus annectens. Next base: position 1,366,834,843 of record NC_056747.1, read on the forward strand.
GCCTGCATCTGCCTCTGCCCATCCTCCAGACCCCAAGCGAGGAGAACAAGCGCTCCAGGTTGCCCCAGTGGGCACGTCCTCCTCTTCCGAGGCCTCTTCTGATCATTCAGAGGAGCCCCCTCGAAAGAGGAAATGTAACAAGTAAGCATGTTGACTCCCCTGAGTCTGTCACTTCGGATACCGACTTGGAGGATTCGGAAGGGTCCCCGAGGTCCCCGTCTGAAGATGTCTCCTTCTCAGACATCCTTGAGATGCTTAGGCAGAGGGGGAACTGAACTACCTGTAACCCTTCTGAGGATGAGTCAGTATATCTGGACGCATTTGGTTCTTGCCTCTCCACCTCCTGGGTGTCTCCGCCTTTCGATCCACTGATGGTAGTGGTGGCTCGAAAGGCGTGGTCAGCCCCGGACACAGTGGAACCAACGCCCCGAAGGCCCACGAAAGTCATCACTGCACCACAAGACAAACAATTTTTGACAAAGGGTGTCCCTGTTGATGGTATGGTGGTAGCAGCGGCCACGAAAAAGGAGTTGGCTGAGACTTCTTCATCTGTCCATCCCCCTAATAAGGAGTCTAGGACGATGGACAGATACGGGAAGCGGATGTTTTCCTCAGCGACCTTTTCCATGCGGTCACTGAACTATTTGTGCCATTTTTCACGCCTTCAAAGGTATCTCCTTGAGGAGCTAGGAGATACCCTTCAAGATCCATCAGCTGTGGGGGCTCAGGATAAGATTACCTCCCAGCTGGCAACTCTTAATTCGATACTGAACTCCTCCATGTGGCTCATTTCTTATGCAGCCAATGGGGCGAGTAGAGCCGCAGGCACAGGTGTAGCCTTAAGAAGGCACGCTTGGATCCGGTTATGTAACTTTGCGGACCCCTTTAAGGCATCTTTCACCAGTACCCCTTTTGATGGTTCTGCTCTTTTTGGACCACAGGTGAAGGATACCCTTACCAGGTGTGAGCAGGAAGGCAAGACTGACTCTGCTGTTGGAGTCCGTTTTTCCACTCCTTCTAGACCATACCCCAAAGGTCAGAAAAGTGGCAAAATGTGGTTCTGGAAACCCCAGAGAGCCGTGCCTGACACACGTGGTGAGTTTCCCTCCAGGGGCAGAGGAGGGAACAACAATAGACGCCGCCCTCGAGGCAGAGGAGGGCCCGCAAAATCAGGGCAGCAGAGATTCCTTCTCTGATGAGCCCTTCCAGCATCCCTGAGGGGCTGCCCGCCTTTGGAGGCAGTCGGTGGAAGATTATCGCTGTACCCAAAAGCCTGGCAAGACATAACTCAAGACAGATGGGTACAGTCTATCATATCCGGAGGTTACAGAATTCCCTTCGTTCATACCCCCTTAAGGTCAAACAAATCCCTTCCAGATGTTCCACCCCAGTCAAAGGGAACAAGCAGCCCAAGATATCTCAAAACTGCTGCAAAAAAAGAGTCCTCTAACAAGTCCCAGCAGACCAGCAAGGATCCGGAATTTACTCAAGGTTATTTTTGGTACCAAAAAAGACAGGGGACTGGAGACCCATTTTGGATCTCAGCAGACTGAACAGGTCTGTACAAAGAACGAAGTTCTGGATGGTCACGCTTCAGTCCATTTTACCCTTTTTGGGTCAGGACAATTGGATGTGCTCCATAGATCTTCAGGATGCGTACTACCATATCAAAATGGACAGGCGCTCCAGAAGATTCCTCTGCTTCCGGCTGGGAGCTAGTCATTATCCGTTCCGAGCTCTGCCCTTTGGTCTCACCACAGCCCCCAGGGTGTTCACCAAATGTATGGCAGTAGTTACCTCTCACCTGAGACGGCAAGGATTCCAGATGTTTCCTTATCTAGACGACTGGCTCCTTACTGCTACCACCAGGCATCAGCTGCTACGAGCCAGGGACTACAACATCCACACTTGCTCCAAGCTAGGTATCGCAATAAATTTTGAAAAATCTGCATTGTCGCCTTGTCAGTCTATAACCTTTATAGGCGCAAGTTTAAGTACAAAAGACATGTCAGCGAGACTTCCGTTACACAAAGTACTAGATATTCGCCGACATGTACAGGTGTTATTAGGATGCAAGAAAATTCAGGCCAGATTCGTCCTAAAGACATTGGGCCTCATGGCAGCAGCGATCATACTATTCCCCCGGCTCGTTTTCATATGAGGTTTCTACAGTGGTTGCTTTTCACCCAATGGTCATTTCTACAACTTCCAATGTCTCACACGATTATTACACAAACATGCAAAGACCAGCTTGCTTGGATGGTTTCCCCGTCAGTACCCCAGGGCAGACCATTTGTTCTTTCTCCTCCAGTAGCCACAGTGACCACGGATGCCTCCCTGATAGGGGGGGCAGTTTCAGGGCAGAACAGTCCAAGGCACATGACAACCCCACAAGTACCATCTGCATATCAATGTCTTGGAGATGAGAGCTGTGCTTTTAGCGTTGCAAACTCTTCAGAACACTTCTCACCGGGACCAATACAATTCAGACAGACAATGTCGGTAGTGTGGTACATCAACAAGCAGGGCGGAACCAAGTCATACCCCCTATGTCGAGAAGCACTCAGACTCTGGCAATGGGCAATCTCTCCCCAGCGGTTTCTGATAGCAATGCACATCCCTGGGAAGTCCACCGTTATAGCGGACAGGCTGAGCAGAGCAATTCTCATGCCTCACGAGTGGTCTCTCAATTAGACAGTGGTGGACCAAATCTTCCGCATATGGGGTCAGCCTTGCTGCAACCTTTTCGTCACCCCCTTCAACAGCAAGTGTGACAGTTTCATTTCTCTCCTGCCTCTTCCCAGTTACCCTCCCAGAGACGCTCTTCCTACTTATACTAGCCTGGTGAACTTGTACAGTCAGTACCTAAACTACAAGAAAATCCCTCTCCTTGAAGTCTCTGGAAACTGTCTGGAGACTCGAATTTCCCACCAGCTCCTTGAGAAGCCAGCTTGCTTAAGACAGTGAAAGTATGTGCTAATCTACATACCTGACCTTTGTAGCAATATTTCAGATTTAAGAACCCTGCTACCTTAGGCAAGTTTCCCACTCAGGTTAGCCAACAGCCTACAACCCCCTCCAACTATATTTTTTCCTATACAGTTGGCCTACGCACACAGACTACCTATTCTCTCTTGTATTATTGTACCCAACTCCCTCTCTCCTATAGCCTGCCCCCTTGTAAGTGGGTCCTGTTGCAATGAACTCACTGGCCACTAGGTGGCGTCTTTCTTTACTGTTCAGTATCATAGACCCTGCATTTATCTCTCTACCAGATCTCCTAGCCCTACTTTAATGCTCTGTTTTTTGCTTCTTCTCTCTCTAAAACCTGTTCTGCACTTCCCTACACTTATCCCAGTATATACTTCTCACTACACCCTAACTGTCTTACAAGTCTAAGCACCTTGTAGTAATCCAACTCCTTTCTCCTGACTTATACGTATGATACACTAGCCTGCTGACCTTCTTTAGCTTTCTCACACTACTAAACTTAATAAACTTACCTGCTTCTTTCTCCCGTACTACTGATTGTCTTCCTTGGGTGTCCACTCTCTTGTCTCTGCCCGCTCCATTCGCCCTTCGGGCTCACTCCGCTCCCCTACCCTACCTCCAAATCCTACCCACCCCCAGTGCTCCTACATTTATTACACTAGTGGCCACACCTCTTCCTACCTTACCCAATCATATAAGGACCTATCACATTGTCCACTGAACATACTACCACTGAATAACTTACCAACCTCCACCCCCATTCACTTAGTGACATCACCTCCCCCCTTACTAGAGCTAACTACCTATCTCCTCCTCACTCACCTCCCAACCATTACTATGTCCATAACAGTCACTCACTCACAACTAAAACTACTTATCTGCCTAACACTACCTTCCTTTCTCATTACTACCTACCTTGAATACCCACTTCACTCAACTATCCCTTTTCCCTCTAAACATACCTCTACACCTACAACAACTTTCTCACAAACCTTCATTAATCTCAGTCCCCAACCCAACTACATACTAACCAATTACCATAAATTAGCCTTCATCATATTAAACAAACAAAAATCTAAAAAACTAACCAATATCTTTGACAAACTTGTACACCCAAAATATTTTAAACTTCTCCACTTACTATTAGATGGAGACATTAATCCTAACCCTGGCCCACACCACTCCAACACCACCAACTACATAAAGCAAGACAAATCTACTTTTCTATCATCAACCACTCTTACCAACTCTCTCTCTGTTGCTCACCTCAATATTCGTAGTATTTGTAACAAAACTACTCAAGTCCATGCCTTTCTAGAAAACCATCAATTTGACATTCTATGCTTAACTGAAACATGGCTAAAGCCTTCCATCAAAGACAATGAAATTACCCCACCTGGGTATAACATCCTTAGACTTGATCGCACAGCAAAAAAGGGAGGAGGGGTAGCAATTCTCTATAAGTCTCAATTCCAAATTTGTACTATAGATCATACTCTTTGCCTTGATAAACAGGCAGAGGTTATCTGCTCCAAACTTCGCATCAACAGTAGTAAAGCCATAAATATCATATGTGTTTATTTTTCCCCAGGAAATAACATCAACTCACTTGAATGCATCCTCAGTTTACTCTCTACCCATCTCCCACAAGAAACAGTAGTCCTAGGCGATTTTAACATTGATTGGTATTCATGCAATAGTACAAACCCCAGCTCCCATATAAACCTACATGGCTTTACCCAACTAATAAATAGTCCTACCAGAACCAATAAAACCAACAACAATGAAACCACCTTTGACTGGATTCTCACTAATACTCCTCAACTAATCTACAAAGTAGGTATCCTTCCAGAAAACCTAAGCGGCCATTCACTTATGTTATCCGAGATAAAACTAGCCTCAACTTACCTACCACATACAGAACACTTCGCTCAAAAAAGTATTTCGACTCCAAACCCTTTCTAGCTGAACTATTTCAAATTAACTGGTCCCCTCCAAAATATCTCCCACTTAATGAAGCAGTAGCATACTTCAGTTCCACTTTCCTATCTATCCTAGGTAACCATGCCCCAAGTCAAGCTACTAGAACCAAGGCTAAACCAGCTCCCTGGCTAACCAATAACACTAGGCAGAATTAAAGCAATAAATCTTGGGCCAAATGGCGTTCCACCAAGAACCCAACTGACCACCAAAACTACAGACAACTTAGAAACGGTACAAGAAAAGCCATCCTGACAGATAAAAAAAACTGCTACCTCCAATTTCAACAAACCTCCAAAAAGGAACCTAAAAAGTTCTGGGCCAGTATGAACAATATCCTATCCCCAGGCCAGTCTATCACACCCAACCCTCAAGACTCTAACCCAGATAATCCCACACAAATAGCTAATGACTTCAGTTCATTCTTCACTAATAATATCCAAACCCTTGCTAGTCACCTAACTCCTGACACCTCTAAGCTACTCTTACCTGCTATAAATGCATCTCCATCCTTTCATTTTCAACCTGTATCAACCTCCTTCATCTTATCACTGCTCAAAAAGCTAAGACCAACCACCCCCTCTACAGACCAACTCCCAGCCGAATTCCTACAAATAGCCAAGGCTATTTCCTATCCCATCTCTATACTGATAAATCGATCCATTAATGAAGGAATTTTCCTCTCTATCTGGAAGATATCTCACATCATCCCTCTATACAAAGGAGGTAAATCTAATGAACTTTCTAACTTTCGTCCTATAGCACTTCTATCACCTATAGCTAAAATCATGGAAAAATGTATCCACAAGCAGCTTCTTAACCAACCTTCTACATCATAAACTACTTGCCAACTGTCAGCACGGCTTCAGACCCTTCCACAGCACTACCACTGCACTACTCTCCTTTACCAACACAATCAACTATAACCGCAACAACAACTACCTATCATCTGCAGTCTTCATTGACTTATCTAAAGCATTTGACATGGTTAATCATAAACTTCTTCTGTACATACTAAAAACTCTCTCACTTGATCCTCCATCCATAACCTGGTTCACATCTTACCTAGAAAACCGCCAGCAAGCAGTTCTCTGGAAAAATACATTATGTAATCTACTGTCTATATCTTTGGGTGTACCTCAAGGCTCCATCTTAGGCCCCCTTCTATTTTCTATCTTCATCAATGATCTACAATCTGCTATCCCAAAATCTACCTGCATACAATATGCAGATGATTCTACCATAGTCTGTTCTGCCAATTCCCTAAATGAACTCCAGTCACTCACCCAAAAAGCTTTTACCACTGTTGAACAATGGTTCTGCGACTGTTGCCTACTCCTCAACACCAAGAAAACCAAACTGCTACCGTTCTCACCTTCACGCAAAACTGCCCCACTCAATTTTACTCTTACTTCCACTGACAACACACTTATTTCTCCAGACTCAACAGCTAAGCTATTAGGAATAACTATTGACAATAATCTCAGCTTTGACCCCCATATCAACAACACTTTTAAATCTGTTAATAAAAAAATTGGATCCCTTTACAGAATAAAACCCTTCCTGACACCTGAAGCTAGGACCACCTTTGCCAGATCTCACCTTATCTCTACTCTCCTGTACGCTTCCCCCATCTTCACTAATCTCTCCAAAAACAACCTCAAGAAACTTTCAACATCTTACCATAACATTGCTAGATTTGCCACAGGATCCCCATTTAGAACTCACCATTGTCTAAACTTAAAACATCTAAGTTGGCTTGAATTTCCCAACCTACTCAGTCTTCATCAGTTAATAGCACACAAGATCTTATACCAACCAACTAAAATTCCTATACTGTAACCTCATTTCACCATATAACAACCTGAAACATCTATGCTCTTCCAACAAACTACTGATTAATATAACCAAACCCACCAACTCTGCAGGTGACTGTCTCTTTTCCAACTCCGTTGGAAAAATGTGGAACAATCTTCCCCCTGATATCACATCTCTATCATCCCTCCCTCTTTTTAAAAGACATTTGAAAGTTCATCTTAACAAACACTGGCTTTGCTCCTGCACCTACCCAGCTTAATTCTTCCACTTCCTCTATTTATTTCTACTTCCTTAATCCTTACCATCTCTACTACCTTAGCCTTGTAAGGTCTACCTCCTATATCAACTTTATAGAAATATGTTATCCCTCACTTACTGTAGAACTAAAAAAAAAATAAATAATTTTTTTAAGATATTCCGTTCATTATATTTGTTGAGTTGTGCTATAACCTTATTTTAGCACTATGCATATTCACTAGCTCTTTTTCTATATGTTTGTATTGTATTGCCTGACTTTGTTTAAACTTTTTATAATCATTGGAGCTTTTCTCCCCGGGCCTGTACTGAAAATGGACTTACATCCAGCTAGACTAGCCCGGTCAACAAATGTAAAATAAAATCAATAAATAAAATAATCCACGATTGGCCTCAGGGACTTTATGCATTCCCTCCATTTCCACGAATTCCCAAACTAATACAGAAAGCTACCGCCCTGGGATGCAAGATGATCCTCATTGCCCCCTGCTGGCCTCGACAAATTTGGTTCCCGTTCCTGCCTCATTACCTCCTGGAGCAACCCTGGACCCAGTACCAGACCTCCTGATCCATCAGTCGGGCAGGCTGCACCAATCCCTGCAGTCTCTCACCCTCACTGCTTGGTTGCTCCACTTCCAACCTTAGCCAGGCTTCCGGACATTTTCCAATCGGTGCGTGAAATCATCTTATCTTCGGACAAATCGACCACCAGAAAAACTTATGCTAGTAAGTGGAAACGTTTTTCTTGCTGGACAGAGTCTAAAAACATAGATCCCTTTTCAGCCCGGTCCACCACGTTTTAGATTTCTTAGCGGAACTTTTTCAGGCTGGGTCCCCTTCTGCCACCATTAGAGTTCAGTTAGCCGCAATTTCAAATTTTCATAAAGGCCTATCTGAAACTAGTACCATGTCCGATAAGCTTTGCAAAGCTTTTCTCAAAGGCACTGCTTTGCTCAGGCCCCCAGTAAGAGATCCCCCGCCTCCGTGGGATTTTAATTTGATCTTCGCTTCCCTAATATTGCCCCCCCTTGAACCTGCAGCTTCATGTTCTTTAAAGTTTCTTTTTTGGAAAACCCTCTTTCTTGTGGCAATTACCTCAGCCAGAAGAGTTTCCGAACTCCAGGCCCTTTGTGTTCGCCCTCCTTATTTAGTTTTCCATAATGACAGTTTCGCTCAGGACTAATCCCTCCTTCCTTCCTAAGGTACCTTCTGAGAGTAATCTGAATCAGTCCATTTATCTTCCTGTCTTCCCAAATTATTCCAACAAAGCTGAACATAAATTACATCAGTTGGATGTTCATAGACAATTATGTTTCTACTTGCATAGGACTAAAATTAGAAAATCAGATCAGCTCTTTCTGTCCTATGCTGAAGGTAAACGAGGTCTACCAGTGTCTAAAGTAACTCTATCTAGGTGGTTGACTTCTATTATTACTTTGATTTATCAATTGAAGAACAAGCAGCTCCTTGCTAAACCAAAAGGCCACTTTACTAAGGCTTTAGCTACTTATGTAGCTTTTCAGGCAAGATTACCAATGGAAGCCATTTGTGCGGCAGCTACATGGGCCACTCCCCATACATTTATTTCTCATTACAAGTTGGATGTGGCCCCTAGGAGCAGAGCTGATTTTGGTTCCACTGTGCTGAAGAGTCTGTTCTGATGAGCCACCCAGGACTGAGGTGCTAGGGACGCTGTCCTAACCAGCAAGAATGAAGGCGAGATAGACAAAACATTAAGAAGTTATGTACCTACCATAACGTTCCATGTTAGTTGTCTTCTCGCCTTCTTTCTTGCGTCCCACCCTCCGTCCCCCTATCCTAATAGACCGAGAAGAGTTGCTCTCTGAGTTCCTTTTAGCTGGCTGGGTCTTATCCAGTTTGTTCCTTAAACCTTTTAGCTCTGTAGCTAAACATATGCTGTTAGGACAGGAGTCCTTATATTTGTCTGTGGTTAGGTCTACCAAATGAGATCTGGGGATCTAGTGCCAGGCATTGTGGGATATGGGGAGGCCTCAAGCCAGTAAATAGCTCTCGAGCTTTAGAAGATGGCTGAGTCGGAGCCGAGGATAGTCTCCAAACCCAACCAGCAAGAAAGAAGGCGAGAAGAAGACAACTAACATGGAACGTTATGGTAGGTACATAACTTATTATTTGACAACCTACTTCAAACTACTAGCCACAAAGACCCAAAATCCTGCAAGCCCTGGGATTCATGGCCTCTTGCATTCTACTAATTCCATATGCAAGACTGCATATGAGGAAACTACAATGGTACCTAAAAAGCCTATGGTGTCAACATTCTCAGGACCTGGAATCAATGATTCCTATCATTCCTTGTATAAAGACAGAGTTTCTGTGGTGGGCAGAGGCCTGCTACCACAACAAGGGGCTCCCTTTCACTCTACTCCCTGCTGCCCAAACCTTAACAGACGCTTCAGACTATGCATGGGGGGTTCACTTGGCTGGGCGGTGCATTCAGGGCAAATGGAACCAGAGACAGATGCACCTGCATATCAACCATAAAGAAATGTTAGCTGTACAGAATTACCTGACAGCCTTCAAGGACCACATTCTTCCAGGACAGTTATTGGTAAAGACAGACACCACATTTATGTGGTACATAAACAGGGGGGGAACCCACTCGTGCCCTCTCTGCAGACTAGCCATGGCTCTGTGGAACACAGCCTTGAGCTACCAAGTGAACCTACAAGCTCAATTCCTTCCAGGCAAGCTAAATTCACTGGCAGATGAGCTAAGCAGAAATCCCATGGACCCGCATGAGTGGAAACTGGAACCAAAAATATTTAACCTCTTGAGAAACAAATGGGGGAAATCCAGAGATAGACCTATTTGCCTCCACTCAGAACTACCAATTGGACAAATTCTGCACAAAGGCTTCCCCCAGTCAAGCTTGTAAAGTGGATGCCCTGTCCTTTACCTGGGAAAGCCTCTCAGTTTATGCCTTTCCCCCTCTGCCTCTCTTCTCGAAGGTTCTGCTAAAGATCAAACAGGACAAACCAAGGACAATACTGATTGCACAGACTGGCCACGCCAGCACTGGTACCCCCTCTTGTGCAGTATGGCACTACTGAAACCATGGCACCTGCCTCAGATCCCTTCCCTGCTGTCCCCAGCAGGAGGGCCAGATTCTGCACCCGCAACTTCAAACCCTGAACCTTGCAGCCTAGCTAATTCCTTGAGTTCTCCAATAGAATCCATCAGTAAGCAGGTGATGGATGTCATTCTGGTGGCAAGGAGGCCTAGTACTAGAAAATCCTATGCTGAAAAGTGGAAAAAATACTGTTCCTGGAGCCAGACTCAGGGGATCAGCACAACGGTGCCCAGCTTGCCGTATATTCTTCAGTACATAACAGAAATGCTCCACAGGGGCCTTTCCTTCTTGTCAATTAAAATTCATGCCTCTGCCATTTCAGCACATTATAATACTGAACCACCCCTCTTCTCTCACCCCCTGCTAAAGCAATTCCTCAAAGGGGCCAAAAATTTTAAGCCCCCCCCCCCCAGGAGAGTCCCTACTCCAGCCTGGGACCTTAACTTTGTATTGGAAAGGCTCACGCTCTCTCCTTTTGAGCCATCTGCAACTGCAGAGTTGAAATTCCTTTCTTGGAAGACAGCCTTTCTTCTAACCATCACTTCAGCAAGAAGAGTGTCTGAATTACAGGCCCTCATGGCAGTGGAGCCCTTCATCATCTTCCATGCAGACAGGGTTTTTTTTATGTCCAAGGTGGTGTCTAGTGTGGCCCTTAATCAGTGCATTCATTTGCCTACTTTTTTCCCAAATCCACAAAACAAAGGAGAACGAATGTTGCACTCTTTGGACGTGCACAGGCAACTTAGATTTTATTTGGACAGGACTAAGCCTCTCAGAAAATCTGAACAGCTGCTTGTTGGCTTTGCTGCAGGTGCAGAGGGGAAGGCCATTTCAAAGCAGGCCATTTCCAAGTGGAGAGGCCATTGCATTAATTTCTGCTATAAGCACCATGGAAAACCTACCCCACAGGGGATAAGATCACATTCCACCAGGGCTGCATCTACCTCTACAGCCTTTTTCAGAGGTGTCCCTACCAGGGACATCTTAGAAGCTGCTAACTGGAGCTCTGTACATACCTTCACCAAGCATTACCACATGCCTATTTGCTTTTAAATCTAGAGCTGGTTTTGCCACTGCAGTCTTGCAGGGCTTAATAGCTGGTCCTAATGCTCTCTGCCTTCCTCCTCCCTTCCTTAGCTTTGGGAATCAACCCAAATGTAATGACTGCAACAGTGAAACACGAAGAATATAGTACAGTTGTGTACACTTACCGTAAATGTAGATGTTCGAGTGTATTCACTGTTGCAGTCCTGGTTACCCTCCCTCCCTCCCTCCAGCCCCCTGACTTCCCTTGGCTCTACCTTTTCTTCTTCTTTGGTGTATTTAAGCTTTCTGGTGTATTTGCTTTTTGATGGAGGTGTAACAACATATAATTGCTCCCCTTTATGGCGGCACCTGACATCTGGAGCATGAAAAACTGATGTAATGGCATCGGCTACATGTTTTATACCACTGATGACCTGACGTCATGGAAGAAGAGACCGCATCTGACGTAGGGATCCAAGACTCTGGTATTCAAGCTGGCCGAGGGCTACCTGCAGGCAGGTGAGCCATATTTGATGACTGCAACAGTGAATACACTAGAACATCTACATTTATGTTAAGTGCACACAACTGTACTTTTTATAATCCACCTCCGTTTTACCAGCATTTTTTTTGCACATCACCTTTCCGTCTTTCATCATTTTCATTGTATTTCACCATAACTATATCCTTAGGATATCCTCTTCTTATTACATTTATTACATAAAATGACACACTTTATAAAAATCCTCATCTTTGTCAGTCAGCTTATGTACCATCAATTACCCCTTTACAATATTAATTTTGGTTTTCTTGTGAAAAGGAACTCACTATTCAGATAATGCAAGAATTCTTGGAAATAATTCTCACCACCTCTACAAACAAAAAAGGCATCACCTATGAGATGTTTGAACAAAACAATACTTTCCATATAACTGCTATGAAAGACATGGCACTTTTCCAACCCATACATAAAAAGGTTGGCATAGCTGGGTGCCATGGCTGCACCCATTGCTTCTCCATTGACCTGGTGATATACTCTGTTAAAGTCAAAGAAATTATAACTTTAAATTAAATCTAACAGTATTGGTGGAATATTTCCCAGCTCTAATTAGCTCCAACCTTACCATTTCCATCCCGTCACTGTTGGGGATTACAGTATACAGTGAGTTAATATCTAACTTCACTAAGTCTTTCTGTACCGTTAAATGAAAGGAATCTTTGATATAGTGCGTACTAACTTCTACCACTTATAAATGTCTATCCACAAAAATGACAATTACTTTTATTTTTACTACTTACCACTGTAGGCCTCATGGGTGGGTTATCTAAATCTTTGAATTTTTGGTAAACCAAAGATGCGACTCATTCTAGTTGAGTCAGTCATCAAAAAATGCCTAATTTGTTCAGTAATACATCCCCTTATGAACCATTCTTCAATTTGGCCATCAATGAAACATACGCTTTTCTCACTTCACTAAAAAAAGTTAGTGTATAAAATTCAACATCAAACATTTGTTCCATCTTAAGTACATAGTTATTCCTGTCCAATAAAACTAAAGCATTCCCTTTGTCAGCCTTTGTAGCTAATACTTCATTCTTTAATAACTCATTCAATGCTTTGTTCTGCTGAACAGATAAATTATAGTACTTAGACTGTGGCTTATCATTCAGTACTTCTATAATTTGCTGTTCACATATCTTTAGGGGAAAGTTCTAGTTCCTTTGATGTCGGGGGGGGGGTGAATGTATAGGCTTAAAAAAGCATTGGGAACATTACTTTCTTTAGGCAAGAAAACCTTCAAGTTAAGTTTCCTAATGTATTTTCTCAAAGACTTGATTATATCACATTTATTCACCCTCCTGACTGGTACAAAATTGTAACCTTTTTTAAAAATGACAAAAATCCTTACTTAAAACCAAACTCGAAAGATTCATTATTTTAAAAAAAGCATCAACAGTACCTATTGCCTCTAATGGCAATTGTTTTCCTTTTTCCAGTTCTGTTTGAAGTTCTTTTTGAAGGAGTTGTTCCTGGCTGAAACAGATGCCACTTGCACCAAAGTCCTGCTGTGGTTGCCATTCTGTTGATAAACTCTTATCAGCTGGTTGCGTGGCACTTTCTAAAAACCCGGGCCCATTTGCTAACAGTTTAATTTCCTGCTGCTTGACTTCTGGTGACAGAACTGCCATTGTTTTCAGTGCTGAAGATGCCATTTCTGTGCGCGATATGCTTAGATTTGTGTATTACATTCTCCTCGGCTGCCTGTTCCTCTACTCGAGCACTTTCTACTACAGATAACTGTTCCTGTGACGTAAGTGGCACACCACCTCCTGCCAATTGGTAGTACACTTCCCCTCTTTCATACTCTGCCTTGTGTCTCAAGAATTTTCTGGTTTTGCGTTTCTTTAAAAGTTCATTTTCCTTACTCAGTTTGTCTTGAATCAAGGCAAACCTAGAGTCGAAGTTCTCCAATGTTAAATTGTCTTTTAGTTTGAAAAATGCTGCCCTGATTTTGCTGTTTAGCTCTTAGATTTTCTTTTTTTTTTTCGGCTCTACAAGCATTTCGACATACTGTAGCCCAACTTTCTGATTCAGGGCAACCCATTTGTTTAAAAACTCTGGCGGGAGGTCATTGCTAATTGGCATAACAGATATTGTAAGCCCCTTAGGAACTCTCTGCACTCGCAAACGACTTTCAGAATACAAGTTGTCCCACTGCAGTCTCTTGATCTTGGAGAGCTTTCTCAAGTTCATTAAAAATGTCAAAACAATTATGGAATATAACAGCATTACTAGAGGCCCTGGCTCCTTCAAATGGGTCCATTGGTGGAGTTAACCATCCATTTAGGGCTTTGGCAAATCTCTGAAAAGCCCCATTCATATTGCCGTTGCTACCATTGTTTGAATTGTTCATTCCCACAGACTGACCTAGCCACCCTTCTTTATTTAAAATAATAGAGTCACTCGGTGTGTCATTCAAAATACATCCAGTAGGTAAGGCCAAAAAATTAGAACTTGCTTTGTTTTCCATGTAAAAGCAACAAAAACTTCAAAAACGCTAGTACCGGAAACGAAACAAAATAAAAATAAAACACTGGGAAGTAACCAAAACAAGAGAATTTAATGACCAAGAAACATTAAACAGTAAGTGCTTTTGTCCAGATAAGACGACTTCAGACGGAGTAATGTTACAAAAAAATCTCCAACAGTTAGACTCCGTTAAAACCACATGACTACCAATTAATGCTTTAATCTCTTTCTTTTAAAGAAGGATAAAGAATCTTCCCTGTCATTTAACCCACGGTCGTACTACTAGGGAATTAAACAGAAGAATAAATATGCTGTCAGTATTGGAGATGAGAAAAATGTATTTGGGAAGCATTACAAAGTAAACCAATGCAAAGTAGATTTAAGTTTTGTGTTTTGGATTACGTCTTATGCTATGACAAAAATTTTAATGGTGAAGATCAACTTGGATGGTTAGAATATGATTTGCAGGTGAGACTGAATGCTTGATACTCACCTGGTTAAATGATGGGGAAGATTTTGTAGCCTTCCTTAAAAGAAAGGGATTAAAGCATTAATTTAATTTTGCTCCGAGTCGGCCGCATCACTAGCTCGCATCTTCGAGAAAGCTCAAGGCACAGTAATATCCCATGATCCTCCGGTGCTAACCCTCAGATCTAGTTTGCCGCTAGCAGCAGATCACATCGACAGGCTCGGGCCAGTAGTATTTTTCTTATTATATCTTGTTGTTTCTATATATTTACTTCAAATTTTACTTTTCTTTATAGTATTTGATAGGTTTAATATCTAGTAGTTTAAAATAGTTGTAGTCAGGTTGTTATTTAGAAAGTTAGTAAGGGCCTTAGGCCATTCTTTTTCTGCAACTATTTACAGTATTTTAAAAAAAACAAACAAAAAATATATATATATATATATATATATATATATATATATATATATATATATATATATATATATATATATATATATATATATATGTATATACATATATATATATATATATCCCTATATATATATATATATATATATATATATACTTTTATTTTCATATAGTCATATATATATATATATATATATATATATATATATATATATATATATATCTTAGTGTGCTGTGTGAGTGTATATATTGTATTTAACATGTATTATAAAAATTTTTCTTTTTCTTTTCTTAAGAGTGTAAGATGTCAGAAAAGACCAAAAGTAGTTTTAAAAGGTGTCAGTGTGGACAGAAGATGTCCATTACTGACAACCACTCATCCTGCGTCTGCTGTCTTGGCCCCCTCCACTTGCAGGAAGACTGTTCCATCTGTCATTCCTTTAGTGTGGGAGGGTCATGATAGAAAGACGCAGGAAGTTGGTGGACAGAGGGTTGCTTAAACCAGAGTTTCAGGAGGCCCTGGACAAGGCTGAACTGGTTTCTAAGTCTTCGAAGGGGTCGAAGTCTTCAAGAGTGTCGGAGCCCAAGTCATCGGCTCCGAGCACCTCTTCAGATTCGGACACCGGCTCCTATGACTTCGGTGCCGGCTGTCGAAACTCTATCTCTGCATGAGGCTCAGGTCTTGGAGCCGGTATCAGAGGTACCACCTTCGGCTATCCTTCGCTCGGTGACGGCTTCGATCCCTTCGACCCGTTCTTCGAGGCCACTTTCCGGTTCCGATGTGGACCGAGTGGTACAGAAGCTTATGGAGAACTCGGCCTTGTCCAAATTAATCGAGGTTTCGTCCCAGCTGGTTTCGAAACTCGAAGCTATTCCATTTCCCTCGACACTTCCTCCTCCGAGACCCGTCGAGTCATCGGTGTTAGGAGCCGAAGAACCGATAGTTGTAGAACCCTCGGTGCCGAAGCCTCCAGTAGTGCTATCGTCACCGTTGACCTCGACTCCTTCGGAACCAGCCGGAGAGTCTCGGAACCGAAGATCTTTCCTGGGTTCCGGGGGGGGGGGATAGTCAAACCGAGATGTCTGTTCTGACTCTTCCCCTCGGTGCCTCGGCTCAGATCAGTTCGGATCCGTCCTCAGTGTCGGAGCCTGTGGTTCCGATTCCAGAGAAACGACCCCCTTCGGATCGGGTCGGATCTTCGGGTCGGGGCACCGGTGCCTTTGACATCATGAGGAAGGTCTTGTCTGAACAGACACATACTTCATCGGTATCTTCATCTCCTTCTCCAAAAGGTCCGCGTTCTGCTTCTGTGCCTTCGGTCCCCACTAAGCGTCGAGACCCAATGCCTCAGAAGTCCCCATAGGGCGACTCTGGTTCCTCTGATGCATCCCCGGAAGCTCCCGCTGAGGATGTTCCGAGGAAACTACTGTGCAAGAGGAAGCACATAGATTCCCCTCAGGAATCTCTCACATCTGATACTGATTTAGATGAAACAGAAGGGTCCCCACAGTCCACCTCTGAGGATGTCTCGTTTGCAGACATTTTGGAAATCCTGAAGCAAAGAGGTGACTGGCAAACCCTTACCCCTTCTGTAGATGAGTCGGTATTACTGAAGGCATTTGGGGCTCAACCTTCTACCTCTTGGGTGACTCCACCCTTTGACGATCTCATGGAGCTTATAGCTCGGAGGGCTTGGGAAACACCTGATACGGTGGAACCAGTTCCCCGTAAACCAAATAAATATATGATGGCTCCCCAAGATAAAGCCTATCTTACAAAAAGAGTTCCCGTAGACACTATGGTGGTGGCGGCGGCCACTAAGAAAGAGATGTCTGAATCATCTTCCTCTGTCCATCCTCCTAATAAGGATTCTTGGACAATGGACAGATATGGGAAGCGCATATTTAGTTCGGTGACTTTTTTTATCCGATCGCTCAACTACCTTACACATTTCACGCGTTTACAGAGAGATCTCATTAAGGAATTAGGAGATACTCTACAGGGACACACAGATGCTGCTGTCGCCGAGAAAGTGACAGCGCAACTTAACACCCTAAATTCCATAGTCAACTCGTCCATGAGGCTGATTTCATACGCAGCCGAAGGATCGAGTTTTTGCGGCAGCTTCAGCGATTGCCCTGAGAAGACAATCCTGGTTGCGCTTATGCTCCTTTGCGGAAGCCTTTAAGTCTTCCTTTGCCAACGCCTCCTTCGATGGTGCCTCCTTGTTTGGGCCCAAAGTAAAGGAGACTCTCACGAGGTGTGAACAAGAAGGGAAGACCCTGTCTGCCGTAGGGGTCCGTTTTTCCATTTCATCTAGACCCTACCCTAAAGGGCAACGAGGAGGAAAGATGTGGTTCCGAAAGACTCTGGGATCTTTTCAACACACCCAAAGTGATGCTCCCTCCAGAGGCAGAGGAGGGGGAAGAAACGGAAGACGCCGTCCAGCCGGCAGAGGGGGTCCGCAAAATCAGGATGACAGAGAGACCTTCTCTGGGAAACCCTTCCAGCACTCCTGAGTGCAGACCGGCTGTCCTACTCTGGAGGCAGTCGGGGGTCGCTTGGCTTTATACCCAGAGGCCTGGTTAAATCTTACATCAGATTACTGGGTAAAAAGCATAGTTACCAGAGGCTACAACATTCCCTTCATAAAAATACCACCAAACTCCAAAAAACTCCCAGATGTTCCACCCAGTCTGCGAGACCAAGCAACCATAGAGATAGGAAGGTTGCTCGAAAACAGAGTCATCCAGCCAGTCCCAGCGGACCAAATAGGATCTGCAACTAACTCAAGGTTCTTTTTAGTTCCAAAGAAAACAGGGGACTGGAGGCCAATTTTAGACCTCAGCAAGTTAAATACCTTTGTGAAAAAGGAAAAGTTCGGGATGGTCACGCTTCAGTCAATCCTCCCCTTTCTGCAAAAGGGCGACTGGATGTGCTCTATAGATCTCAAAGACGCATACTACCATATCAAAATGGCCAGGGCATCCAGAGATCACTTGCGCTTCCGGCTGGGAGCCAGTCATTTCCAGTTTCGCGCTCTGCCCTTTGGTCTCACCTCGGCCCCCAGGGTGTTCAACCAAATGCATGGCAGTAGTAGCGTCTCACTTGAGATGAAACGGATTCCGGGTGTTTCCTTATCTAGACGACTGGCTCCTTTCCGCCACCACCAAGTGTCGTATTCTACAAGCCAGGGAGTACACCATCAGTCTTTGCTCTTCACTAGGCATAACGGTGAATTTTGGAAAATCTGTCTTATTGCCGTCACAGCGTATCTTATTTATAGGAGCACAACTAGACATTTCCTTGGCTCAAGTTACTCTCCCCCCACCAAGAGCATCAGACCTCAGGCATCAAATTTCGCTCCTTCACAACAAGAGAGTCCCTGCACGACAAATATTAAGAGTGCTAGGCTTGATGTCAGCCTCCCTTCTTGTAGTTCCTTTAGGCAGGATGCACATGAGGATCCTTCAATGGATGCTATTCGCCCAGTGGTCGTATCTACAACTTCCACTGTCTCACGAAATCTTGATCACGAATTCTTGCAAGAAGGATCTCTTGTGGATACACAGTCAAGAGCTAACACTAGGACAACCCTTTGTATTACCCAGTCCGGTAGCAACTCTAACCACGGACGCTTCCCTGATAGGGTGGGGGGGATTCTTTCAGGGACAAACAGTCCAAGGTCAATGGTCCAACTTGGAGTACAATCTGCACATCAATGTTCTAGAGCTGAGGGCAGTATTTCTAGCGTTGCAACACTTTCGCAAGTCCTTACCTCGGGGAACAGTGACAGTTCAGACGGACAACATGTCAGTGGTCTGGTACATAAACAAGCAAGGGGGAACCAGATCTTACCCGTTATGCAGAGAGGCCCTCAGAATTTGGCAATGGGCAAAGTCCACTGGACGCTTTCTGATAGCAACGCACATCCCGGGGACTTCCAACGTAATCGCGGACAGGTTGAGCAGAGCCATCCTGTTCCCTCACGAGTGGTCCCTCAAACCTCAAGTGGCAGAAGAGATCTTCCGCAGATGGGGCCAGCCTTGCTGCGACCTGTTTGCATCCCCTTTGAATGCCAAATGCAGAAGCTACTTTGCCCTGTTACCCCCCCCCCCCCCAGGGGGTGTCCCCAGGGACGCACTGCTATACGATTGGCCCCCGGGTCTTCTTTACGCTTTTCCTCCTGTTCCGCTAATTCCCAGGTTTTTGCAGAAAGCCAAACGTCTGGACAGGACCATAATACTGATAGCCCCATTCTGGCCTCGACAAATCTGGTTTCCTTTCCTCCAATCCCATCAAGTGGAGGAATCATGGATACTGGACCCGGAGCCAGATCTGTTGACACATTCGTCGGGAGTTCCTCACACCTTCCTCAAGTCCCTCAAACTGACAGCTTGGCTGCTCCGCTTCCCATCTTAGCCAGGTCTGAGTTATTATCTCCTGCAGTACAACAAATTATTGTATCTTCTCAAAAACCATCTACAAGAAAATTGTACAACAGCAAATGGAACCGTTTTGCGCACTGGGCCTCCAAACAAGGTATAGATCCATTCGGGGCCCCAGTACACAAGATACTAGATTTCCTCACCTCACTTTTTCAAAAAGGGGCATCAACATCCACTATAAGGGTTCAACTGGCCGCTATTTTCAATTTTCATATTGGCCATGAGGATGGTTCTCTTATGTCCCACAGGCTTTGTAAAGCCTTCATGAAAGGTACTTTTCACCTCCATCCCCCCTTTCGTAATCCAATAGCACCTTGGAATCTTAATCTCATGCTGTCAACTCATGTTGCCCCCTTTTGAACCAGCTACCACAACTCCGTTAAAATTTCTTTCGTGGAAAACACTTTTCCTGGTTGCCATCACTTCCGCCAGAAGAGTTTGAGTTACAGGCTCTATCTATCCGATCCCCGTACATGATTTTTCATCCAGATAGAGTAACCTTGCGCACCAATCCATCCTTCCTTCCGAAGGTTTGTTCGATTCAGAACATCAGTCAATCTATCGAACTACCTACCTTCTTTAAAAATCATTCCAATAAGCTAGAATACAAATTGCACAAGTTGGACGTTCACAGACAACTAAGATTTTACTTACATAGGACAAAAGAGCACAGAAAGTCCGATCAGCTATTTGTCTCATATGCTGACCAGAGAAAAGGACAGGCAGTAACGAAGGTTACTTTATCCAAATGGCTCTCAGATTGCATAAATTTCCAAACAGCAACTCCCTTTCAAACCCAGAGCTCATTCTACAAGGGCAATTGCTACCTCTTCAGCCCATGCCGCTCGTTTGCCCTTAGATACCATTTGTGCAGCGGCAACTTGGGCAAAACCACTTACCTTTATCGCCCACTGCAAGCTAGACAAGAGTTCCAGGGACAGGGTGACGTTTGGTTCCACTGTTCTCAGGAATGTTCTCCCTTGAGCCACCCGGGAAAAAGGAGCTATGGACGCTACCCGTGTGTAAGAACAAACGGCGAGATTGAACAATTTCACATTAAGAAGTTATGTCTTACCATAACGATCCATGTGAATTGTTCATCTCGCCTTTGTTCTTACATTCCCCCCCCCTCCATCCCCCGTCCTACGGTCTGGGAGAACGGTTTTCAACTAGATTCCTTTTCAGCCTTTTCTAGGTATGGTCGGCATGTTATTAACAGTAATGGCATCTTTTATCCTCTACATGGCAGTAGGGTTCCAGACACTTTGCAGTATCTGTTTATAAGTGTTTTAGACACAGTTCTAAGAGGGATTCTTCTGGTATAGCAAACTAGATCTGAGGGTTAGCACCAGAGGATCATGGGATATTACTGTGTCTCGAGCTTTCTCGAAGATGCGAGCTAGTGATGCGGCCAACGGCTCCGAACCCATGTGTAAGAACAAAGGCGAGATAAACAATTCACATGGATCATTATGGTAAGACATAGCTTCTTATTTATTAAAGTCTCTTGTTTTGGTTGTTTCCCAGTGTTTTATTTTCATTTTAAACATATAAATCCCGTCACTGTCTCTCACTAAAATACTTAAACTGGCTAGAATTACCTCACCCACCTCCTGCTCTCTCAGCTCCAGATTATTCACTCCATTCTGTACCAGTCTTTCTACTGCCCCAGCTTATCTCCTCTTACCTGTCATTCTCCCACCAGATCTCTATGTAGCTCAGACCAAATTTTTCTACAGGTTTATAAACCCAAAACCAAAATGGGATGCAACCTCTTTTTTTGGAACAGGCTTCCATTTGATATTAGATCCCTCAGTCAACTTAAACATTTCAAAGCAGCTATCAAGGAATACTTGAAAAGTCACTGGTCCTGCCACTGTACTCGCCCCTCATAATCCTCCTTACTATCCTCAAACAGTGCTCTACCTGCCGACTACATTGTTTTGTTTCACTGAGCTCTAATACTTTTATATCTTAGCTTTTCCTAGCCTTCTTTACCTCTCTGGTAACCTCCTTATACTACTATTAAAAAATGCATCTCCTCTCTCTGTCATAATATACAGTAACAGCAATGATAACAGGATTCCTTTCTTCCTGCTTCAAGTTGTCAAAATTGTACTGCATTGTTATACTGTTATATTTATTTGCATGTCCTGTAAATATTTAATCATTTTGTCATTTGCTAATGTTTAACCTTTATTGAAATGTGGAGCTTTTCTCCCCGGGCCTCCGCTGAAAAAGGGCCATTTCATCTCAGTTGGACAATCTTGATCAACAAATGTAAAATAAAAAAAAAAAAAGTAAAGGAAAAGTGGAAGGAGGATGAAAGGAAAGTGGGGAAAGTATATTCTAATAAAATACATACCTATTTCACTTTTATATTTTAGTTTCTGTTGCTAGGTCCTCTATTTCACCACTGGCAATTTAACCACTCCTCATATAAATTGCACCAGCTGCACATAGGATCAGCTTTCCAATTCAGAATAATACTTACCCATTATTGGCTGAGTAATTTCTAATCTTTGAGCTTTGTCTGTCCTTTTACATATCCAGCAAGTACAGCTCAGGTCACAAAGGTATTAGCTTATCAAAATATACATCAGTTTGTGTGTGTGTTCACACAATATTGATTTATGATTTTACAAGACCACCAACTGTAATACAGGTCAGACTGTCCAGTATGCCAACGCCAACATCCTGAAGTTGCACTGGCATGTATCAAATAGTCTAAAAGGTGTAATATGTATACCTGTAAGTGTCTTAAACTGAATAGATGTTTCCTGTGGGTTTGTGGTATTTTAACAAAATCTTAAACTTCCTATTTATGTTTTCCTGGAAGGATATTGTACATTTTTGATGTAAAATGTAAATTGCTGTTTTTTAACAGCAGTAAATCCATATTTCCTGTCCTTGTTCTTAACCAAATCTATAATTTCTGCATTATATACTTAACAGTGCAGTTCTTCACTTGTACCTGAAGACAATGATGGAAATACAAATGTCATCATGGGATAGCATTTATTAGCCTGATGTTTTTCCCATGGAATCTTAATTTCCCAAAGTGTTGTATTTGCTGATCTTTAAGGCACAAAGTACTTCATTCCAAAGTCTGAGTGCAATTTAATTACTGTTAGTAATGTGCAGTTTGATTTAGACAAAATAGCTTTAGTGCTATTATTCTTTTATATGAATATGCTCAGTTAATGTTTGTGAATGCCATGGGCCACTACATATTTATGTGCGTCTGGCAGAGCCAACCGTCCTTGTTCTTCAGGAGCAGTCGCATCTTTCCACAGAATTGTTGGTGACCCTCCTCTCCAATCGCAGCTTTAAATGGAGTTGGTGACTCTCCTCTCCAATCACAGCTTTCCATGGAATTATTGGTGACCCTCCTCTCCCAATCACAGTTTTCCATGGAATTATTGGTGACCCTCCTCTCCACACAAATGTTTTAAAATACTTTTCACATGAGCTTCTATTTTAGTGTGGGAGGAACCAGAGAGTTCTGAATAGGAAGTATGCGTTTTCAAATCATCTCTGCAAAACAAAGAAAACATGCTTATTTTCTAAGTTTTTAAAACCAATTCATTTTCTGTAAATACAAATAATATGCATTTTGAAAAAGGATGTCAAAATTTGAATCAAGTGAGATACCCAAAAAATCTTGTTAACTACATTTGGTATATTTAGCTTAAATTAAAAGGAACATTTCCAAAACTTTGTATTCTTTTGATTTTTCATAATTTGATAGTCTGTTGATCACAAGAGAACATGCAAGTGGAGGCATTTATACTCCCCACAGGATTCTGTCACTGAGGTCACTGATTTTGATGAGGGGGAAAGGTTCCCCCAGATCACCACCTGATGACTTCTCCTTTGGAGACATCTTGGAACTCCTTAAACAAAGGTGGTTGGTCCTCCTGATAAACCTTCCCAGAGGGAATCGTTTCTGGAGGCTGTCATGTCTGGCCCATCTAGCTTCTGGGTGACTTCACCATCTGATGAGCTTGTAGACCTGGTGCCTCGGTGGGTGTGGTAGGAACCAGACACCATCGAGTCAATTCCTAAGAGACCAGGTAGAGTCTGCACTTCCAAAAAACTTGTTTACACTGGAGTGAAGGAGTGCCAGTTGATGCCATGGTTGTTGCAGCAGCCACGAGAAGGAAACTAGCAGAGATCCTAAGTCCAACCCCTAACAGGGAGTCTAGGGTGCTGGACAGGTTTGGGAAGTGTCTGCTTCAGTGACCTTTGCTCTTAGGTTACTGAATTATTTGGCACATTTTACCACACTTCAGAGAGATTTCTTCAAGGAGCTTACCAAATCTCTTCCAGGGTCCATGTCCTGTGAGGAAGGGAATAGACTTTCCTTGCAACTGGTTACCCTTCAGTCGATATCCAATTAATCCATGAGGTTAATGTCACTCACTGCAGGGGATACCTCATGGAATGCGGGTTCAGGCATTTCCATTAGAAGACATGCCTGGATACATTTGTGAGACTTTGCGGAACCATTTAAGTCTTTTTTCGTCAGTGCAGCCTTTGTCAGAACCTTGCTTTTTGGCCCCAAGGTCAAAGACACTCTCTCCAGATGCAAACAAGAAGGGAAGACTCTGTTGTAGGTGTAAGTTTTTCTACTCCTCAGAGGTCTTTCTGTCGAAACCAGTGAGGTTGTAGAAACATGTGGTTTAAGAAATCCCAGGGTCCTTTCCAGGAGTCTCATGGAAATAGTTCCCCCAGATGCAGAGGGGAGAACTCAAATGGAAGATGCTGTCCATGTGGCAGAGGTGGTCTGCTTAACCAAGGATCAAGAGCGTCTTTCTCAGAGAAATCCTACCAGTGCTCTTGAATGGAGGCACATCTGTCCATTTCTGGAGGCAGTTGGGGTCATTTATCCCCCCATGATAGAGCCTGGTTAAATATCACAAGATTCATGGGTGCAGAGGATAATATCCAGAGGATGTCCTTCAAGGATGCATCTGCAGTCCTTACATATGGGTTGTCCTGCGTCAGGCAGCCCTTCTGTCGGCCGGATTCCAAATTCTGGGTCCGGCGTCGGCTGATGTCGCCCTTTCCCCGACGTCAGAGCGCCTGGGGTATAACAGAATCAGCCGACGCCATCTTCCTCCATCTTTCTTGCCGCGTGGTGCCCGAAGCAGAAGCAGTTCGCAAGTGCCGGTCGGCCAGCTCCTGTAACTTCAGCTATCGAAGACTTCAAAAAGCTAAGTACCCCATTGGGGACTCTCTCTTGCCTCAGCCGATGTCAGATCAAACGCTTAAAGTTAATAATTGCTTGACTTGTGGGAAACAAATACCTCATAAGGATTTCCATTCCTACTGCCTCCCTTGCCTAGGCCCAGACCACGACGTCTCGGCCTGTACTGCCTGTGCCTCCTTTAATCGACGCACTCTTAGGCGTCTGTCGGAGTCTGCAGAGGAATTTTTGGGGGCAAGTTTCTCTTATAAAATGCCGTCGGAAACTCCGACTTCTCATTTAACCAAAAAAACGGAAGGACAAGGACCGACACACGCGGACCGTTGTTTCGGCTGAAACCATGCCTAGGCCTACCGCGAGTGTCTCGGTCTCGGCTGAAACTTGGTACTTCCAACCGTAGAAACTGCACAACCGACAGCCTCTGCCCCGGAGGCTTCTTCTGAGTCAGTTATGGATTTACCCTCGGAAACCGGTGTTCAGGAAACTACGGACACCATTCCCCTAGACAAAACTACACCAGCACGTGGAGCAGCCAGGCCCCCTGCATCCATGTCCATTAAAGCATTCACTAGGGCTAAAGCTGCTAAGCAACAAAAATCTCTGCCTCCCAAGACTATTTCTCAGGGATCCACTACAGGTTCACAGATACTAAGTTTGGCTGAGGACCTTATTTCCTTAATTAGGGGCTCTCAGCCTCATCCGGACAGGGGCTCTCAATCCCCACTAGACAAAAGGCCCAGGGTTGAGTCTGCTAATCCTCAGTCCTCTGATGAGGCCTCTGCTGGCTCTGCTCCATCAGACTACCAGGAGGAGGCCTTCACGGCCTACGAGGATTCTGATGCAGAGGAATCTATTCCCTCTGCCTCCCCTCCTGAGGAGCTGTCCTTTGGGGAGACCCTTCACTCTATGAGAGAGCATTCCCAGTGGCAGGGCCAGGAATTCTCTGATTCCAGGAAGAGATTAAGGACTTTTCTTAATTTACCTCAGCATAGACCTTTGGCTATTCCTCCTGTTTTAAGTGTCATTGATGATGTGTACTCTGAGTCTAGCACTACCCCAACACCCTTCCTCTTGCTCCTGTTAAACCCAATAGGTACTACAGGGTCCCGGACTCGCATCATTTTCTTTACAAGGCCCACTCTGCTGACCCAGAAACTATTTCCCAGGGCCCTAAAGGGGTTGCAGCTGCCACTACTAAAAATCCACTCCCCTCTGAAAGGGAGTCCAGGGCTTTAGAGAGATGGGGTAAAAAAGTGTATACTTCTTCCACTCTGTCTATGAGGGCTTTAAATTGTCAATTTCATATGATACAGTACCAAGAGTATTTGTTAGATGAATTGCAGAAAAAACTGTCTTCTCCTGAACCCCTAGACCGTAAGTCACTTCACGATCTGGTACATAACTCACAACAGGTTAGCAACTATTTCTTGCAGTGCGGTTATGATGCATTGGAAACTTCATGTAGGTCAGCAATGACAGGTGCAGTCATACGTAGACATGCTTGGCTGAAGGAACAATCTCTGCCAGATCATGTTAAGGCTAAGCTTCTGGATGCTCCACTGGAAAAGCAAAAGTTATTTGGCTCCACTGCTCAGGAGGTCTTAAAGAAATTTGAGGAAAAGGCTAAATCTGTACAAACAGTCAAAGATTTCCTCCAGGTAAAACCACCAAGATTCAGCAGAAATTGGCCTTCTAAGAATTGGTCCTTTCCAGAAGAGAGATTTCAAAGAGGCAAGAACAGGCGTGGTAGAGGGCAAGCTAGAGGCTCATACAGAGGACGTCAATGGCAGCCTCCTAACCAGAGAGGTAGTGCAGGACCAACAACTGCTGCACAAGGACAGACTCAATGACTTCACCTTGACCCCGCCGACCAGGGCTCAGTTAGAAGCACCTTTGGGCGGAAAGTTGTCTTTATTCTCAAGAAATTGGCACAGTATTACAAGGGACAAATGGACACTGCAAATAATAGACAAAGGATACAGGTTCCATTTCCATACATTACCAAAAAGAAAAGGAATGCCAAACCTGCCACCAAATCAAAGGGCAGAGGCTTTAAAACAAATTGCCAACCTATTGCAAATGAAAGCTATAGAAAAGGTTCCTCTCGCAGGACAAGGCCAAGGATTTTATTCCAGACTATTCCTTGTCCCAAGAAAAGAAAAACAATGGAGGCCTATTCTCGATTTGTCCGCACTGAATACTTATCTCATTGTGCCAAAATTCAAAATGCTGACCCTACAGCAACTCCTTCCCATGCTGGGCAAGGGGTCTTGGCTGGTAACTCTAGACCTCAAGGAGGCATACCTGCATGTCCCTATCAGACAAAGTTGCAGAAGACACCTCAGATTTCTTGCAGGTTCAGAGCATTATCAATTCTCAGCATTGCCCTTTGGCTTATCTACTGCGCCCAGAGTATTCACGAAATGCCTGGCATCAGTAATTGCACACTGCAGACTCCAGGGGATTCAAATATACCCGTATCTGGACGACTGCCTTATACAAGCGGACAGCCAACAAACTGTGCAGTGACAGAAACCTGGTTCAAGGCTCCTGAGAGCACCCCAGCACTATCAGGTTTTACCTCTTATCATGCGTTCCGGCCCCAAAATCCGGACAATACCAAGAAAGGAGGTGGGGTATCCATATTCATCAAAGACACCCACACCTCAAGACTGGTGGCAACGCACGATGCATCGGAGACCATCCAGGTGCAATTAACCATAGGCAAGACTGCTCTACAAATTGTAGCATGTTACAGGCCACCCTCACAAACTCAGGAACCTCACATGGCCTTCCTGAAAACACTAGAGGGGATAAATGTATCACCAAACACCATCATACTAGGTGACTTCAATTACCCTAATATAGACTGGGAACACTACTCAAGCCCAAACACCCTAGCCCAAAAGTTCCTGGAATTCATAAACTCAAATGCCATGGAACAACTAGTCACCATCCCCACAAGAGGAGAAAACATACTTGATCTCATCATCACGAACATGGGAGCACAATGTTCAACACGAAGTATACCCTCACTGGTGAGATCAGATCACAAACTACTCGCTGGAGGTCCTCATCCCACCCCACCTGAAATAAAAAGACCACAGTAAAGAACTTCTCAAAGCCGACTTCACACTTCTAAAGACTAGTGTGGTCTCCTTTAAGGCCCCGAGCGTGGAAAACAGTACTCAAGTCGCTGAATCACTTACAAATGCCTTCTACCAGCACCTGCAGGACTGCATGGATAAGGCAATCCCAAGCAAAACAAAGACTCTTTGTACCAAAGGCAAGCGTCCAGTCTGGTGGACCCCAGCCATAAACAAACTCTACAACAAAGGAGGAAGCTACTACAAGATAGAGCAAAATCCTTAAAAGGTAAGACACCCTTGATCACTATAAGTAAAAACTAAGAGCTCTCATAAAATCATCCAAAGCAAATTTTGAGAGAAAAATAGCTAAAGACTCAAAAGACAATCATAAGGCCTTCTTTAGCTATGTTAGAAACCTGGGAGGAAACTCCCAGATATGCTCAGAACTAGTTCAAAATGATGTGAAGATTACTGATCCTACAGACATTGCCAACATACTGGCTGACAGGTTCAGTGCAAACTTCTCCCTCCCCCAAAGGAGAGATATCTATACCAAGCGATTGCAGCCCCCCAAACATCTCCAACGCCCAAGTGAGAACTGCTCTCTCCAAAGCAAAAAACACAGCATCCATGGGACCTGATGGTGTCCCCGGCAGTGTGCTCCAAGAACTCAACGAGGAATTAAACCCACAGCTAGGACAGCTGTTTAATCATAGTCTTACCTCTGGATACGTACCCAGGGAGTGGCGCACTGCAACTGTGGTCCCACTTCACAAAGGCGGTGCCTCCACCGACCCTGGAAATTACCGGCCCATTAGCTTGACAAGCCTTATCTGCAAAGCCATGGAGAGGATCATAATGGACCTCATAAATAAAGACATAGGAATTTGCAGACTTTGGATCCATCCCAGTTTGGCTTTGTCAAAGGCAGATCATGCCTTCTAAACTTGGTTGACTTTTGAAACAGTCACCAAAGCCATTGATGAGGAAAGGCAGTCCATACAGCCTACCTCGATCTGGCGAAGGCCTTCGATACAATACCCCACTCGGGTATCATTGAAAAACTCATCAGCTTAAATGTTAACCCATACATCACAAGATGGGTTGCAAACTGGCTGAGTGACAGAACCCACAGGGTCAGAGTTGCTGGCGCCATGTCAGACTCAAAGCCTGTCACAAGTGGTGTACCACAGGGCTCAGTCCTGGGCCCACTCTTGTTTGGCATCTACTTTTCCAAGTACAAGCAAACACAGGAGGGTTATGGCTGACAAAGTTTGCAGATGACTGCAAACTGGCCATAGTAGAAAACACATCTGACACAGATATCCTTCAGAAGGGTCTCACAGAAACGGATAACTGGTGCCAGAGCCATGGCCTAAAGTTAAATGCCAAAAATGCATAGTCATACCCTTCGGAAAAACAAGGTTACCCCTAGCTACCAAATAGGTGGCAATCCACTGAGCACAGAAGAAGTTATCAGGGACCTGGGGACCCAGGTTGATAGTAGTCTGTCATTCGATACCCATGTAGCTAAAGTAGTTAGGAAGACCTTCTACATTGCCCACCTTATCATGAAGGGATTCTCATCTAGATCAAGGGAGGTCATAGTCTCCTATACTCATCACTCATCAGACCAATGATTGAGTACAATGCCCCATTCGGAATGTATCTGACCCGACACTTGCAGCAGCTGGAGAGGCCACAAAAGTTCCTCACCAAAAGGATAAAGGGTCTCAAACATCTGTCCTATGCTGCCCGACTGAAAGAACTCCAGCTCTATTCAGTCGCTTACCGCTTGCTCAGAGGTGACCTTTGCCTAACATACAAGGCCATGTCAAACCCAGATTTGATGAATATGCTTCACCTCAAAAAATCTAGATCTGTCAGAGTCACAAGGCGGAGACTTAAACCTCGACACGGCTATTAATAGGACGTGCTGGAGGGATAGATTCATCACCCAAAGACTCCCTATGCTGTGGAATAAAATCCCGGTATAAGTGAGGCAGAGCACCTCGCTGGCCTTGTTCAAGAGAAATCTTGACCAATGGATGGGAGATCGCAGATATACCCCAGGGATTACCTCAGTGTCACTGCTCAACAGAAGCACAGCAAAATAATGGGTATAGTTCCCCATACTAAAGGGGTGGCGTAAGCCACAAAACTATGGGCTAGGCTTGTAAATGCCCTCGGGCAGATAGCCTAGTATGAACCTATGAACCTATGAACTTTGGATAAACCTTTCAATTATGCCATCCGTCTACTGCAGGCCTTGGGATACACAGTCAACATTCACAAGTCAAGACTTGTGCCATCCCAAAGAATAAATTTTCTTGGTGCGGAACTAGATACAACCACCCAAATGGCTTTTCTCACAGAAGAAAAACAAAGACAACTACCGGATTACTTCAAAAATCTGACAAAACAAACTCAGATGACTGCAAGGAAAATCCTGCAGGCCCTGGATTACATGACATCGTGCATTCTTCTGATTCCACAAGCAAGGCTGCATATGAGAAAACTACAATGGTACCTAAGGAGTTTATGGTCTCAGCACAATCACAGCCTAGAAGCTTTGATACCACTCATTCCATGCCTTCAAAAGGAATTCCTGTGGTGGGCCGTAGCAAGTCAGTCAAACAGAGGTCTGCCTTTCAGCAAACCAGTAACCAGCCAAACCATTACCTCGGACGCTTCAGACCATGGCTGGGGAGCACATATGGAGGACAGATGCATCCAAGGACTATGGTCTCAGAAAGAATTGCGCATGCACATAAACCAAAAGGAAATGCTGGCAGTGATACATGCAATCGAGGCCTTCAAGCACTTTCTACATCAAGGCCACCTGCTAATAAGGACAGACAATACCACAGTTATGTGGTACATAAACAAGCAAGGAGGTACCCATTCCTACCCTCTTTGCAGACTAGCAATGAATCTTTGGGAACTTTCCCTAAAACTCAATATAGAGCTGCAATCCCAGTTTGTGCCAGGAAAAGACAATATATTGGCAGACGGCCTAAGCAGAAATACCATGGATCCACACGAATGGATGCTGCACCCAGACATCTTCCTTCAGATAACACAATCATGGGAGAGGCCGGACGTAGATCTTTTTGCCTCCCACCACAATCATCAGCTGAAGAAATTCTCTTCAAGGACATACCACCCACAAGCATGGAAAGTGGACGCCCTCTCTTTCAGCTGGAATACTCTAACAGTGTATGCATTTCCACCACTTCCACTAATGACCAAGGTCTTACTGAAAATCAGGACAGAGCAGCCAAAAGTGATTCTAATAGCCCCAGACTGGCCAAGGCAGCACTGGTACCCACTGTTACGGAGCCTGTCACACACGAAACCGTGGCCTCTGCCACAATGGTCACTCCTTCTGACACAACACAATTACAAAACTCTGCACTCCAGTCTGAAAACCCTGCAGCTGACAGCCTGGAGAATACCTTGACTCCTCACCAGGAAAAGCTATCCAAGAGGGTGAAGGATATCATCATGGAAGCTTGCAGACCTTCCACGAGAAAGGCATATTCAGCAAAATGGAAAAGATTCCACACTTGGAGCACCGCAAACGGCCTAGATGCCACAGTGATGAACATGACACATATCCTGGAATACTTGGCAGAAATGCTCCACAATGGCCTTTCTTACTCTTCCATAAAAATTCATGCTTCAGCAATTTCAGCAGAATACAATACTGATCCACCTGTCTTCTCTCATTCTCTCCTAAGGCAGTTTCTAAGAGGAATTAAAAACATCAATCCTCCAAGAAAACCACCAGTGCCTACATGGGACCTTAGCTTCATGTTGGAAAAGTTGACTCTACCTCCCTTTGAACCAGCAGCATCTTCAGAGTTACAGTTCCTGTCTTGGAAGACGGCCTTCCTTCTGGCCATAACCTCAGCAAGAAGAGTATCTGAATTGCAGGCACTCATGGCAGTACAACCATTTCTTATTTTTCATCCGGACAGAGTCTCCTTGAGAACCAATCCTTCATTCATGCCAAAGGTTGTTTCCAGGGTCTCATTGAACCAAGCTATTCACCTGCCTACCTTCTTTCCAAATCCACAAAACAAGGGAGAGAAACTTCTGCATACCCTGGACATTCACAGACAGTTACGCTACTGCTTGGACAGAACTAAGACTATCAGAAAAACTGACCAGCTGTTGGTAGCTTATGCTGCAGGCATTCAAGGAAAAGCAATTTCCAAACAGACAATTTCAAAATGGATAGGAAATTGCATTCGATTCTGCTACTCTTACCATGGAAAAACTGTGCCAGCTAACATCAGACCTCATTCCACCAGAGCCACAGCCACCTCCACAGCCTTTTTAAGAGGGGTGGCTACCAAGGACATTTTAGAAGCTGCTACATGGAGCTCCGTGCATACGTTTTCCAAGCATTACAATTTGCCCCTTTATTCCAGATCCAGAGCAGGCTTTGCTACGGCAGTCCTGCAGGGCATTTTAGCTACACCATCATTTTCTTAGATCCTACCTCCCCCAGCTTGGCTATGGTATTCTACCCATATGTAAGGACTGCTGATGCATCCTTGAAGGACATAGTACAGTTTTGTACCTACGATAAATGTAGATGTCTGATAGGTATGCATCTGCAGTCAGGTTTACCCTCCCTCCTTCCCCTCTGTGGTATTTCTTGGGTACTTATCCCTCTTATAGCTAGCTGGGGTTATCTATTATGGTATATTTGTTTTATATTACTGTGCATGTTTTGGAATATTTTGCATTTCTACAAATTTAGCCTTCCTTAGAGGGCACCTGGCATCTGGGGCAAGAAAAACTGAGGAAGATGGCGTTGGCTGATTCTTTTATACCCCAGGCGTTCTGACGTCGGGGAAAGGGCGACATCAGCTGACGCCGGACCCAGACTTTGGAATCCGGCCGACCGAAGGGCTGCCTGAGGCAGGACAACCCATATGTAAGGACTACAGATGCATACCTATCGGACATCTACATTTATGGTAGGTACAAAACTGTACTTTATATTATACCATATTTCCAGCCCCCTCCAGCAATTCCAAAGAAAATCCCTGATGATCCACCCAATCAGAGAGAAGCAGATTCTGCAGAAATAAAGTAGATGTCCTCCAGTTCCTATGTTGCAGTATTCTAGGTGTGGGATTTCCTGCCCTCAGGGGGCTCGTACATCGGCTTCTATACAAAAGCTTCAGCTTGGCTGCTGTAGTGTGTGTGTGGGACGTCACACGTAGGGCCATAAACACAGGGGCCTTAACTCATTACATTTGAGGGACGCCTCCAGGTGCATCTGCAGTTACCTCCTACTGACACTTCTTGGCATAAAGTATTGCTTGTTCATATTTGCATTAATAGTTCCAAAACCATGCTACCTACAAAGTATCAAAAGATTTTATCTTGAAGTATACATTATGGTACAAACACAATTGTAGTGATATTTGACCTCTGTCAATGAATATTTGTTAGAACTGTAAGGTGATTACTTCATTTTATGAAGGCTGAAGCCACACCCACTGGGAGCTAAAGGTACACACTAAAGAGCTGCACTGGAGGGAATTAGGGAAATGTGACGTCTGCACGCATAATCCTCAGAACCTTTCAACCACATACGACATTCGCATTGTATGATTGCCTCTTCACAGACGTTGCATCTTAAAGATAAGTAGCCCGTTGGGTTTCATATTTTCTTATTTTTGACGACAGTTCTAGCTAACGCTTGGTTATTGTAACCTTTAGCTGATGTCAGGAAAAAGGGGCAAGTGCCAGTGCAGGTGCTAGATACCCCATATTTTGCCTAGGCCAGGAACACCATCACTCCTCCTGCGCTATTTGTCAATCGTTTGTGCCTAAAACCTTGTGCAGCCAGCTAGCAGCAGTAAATCTCTGTCTTGAGAACCAATGCCTCAAATGGTTAGCCCTTAGGATAGATCCTGCATCAGAGGCCGCACTTGAATCTTTGCGCAAGAAGGCCAAGGTTCCTAGGCCTATGTCGCCTGCCGCTCCACTTCCCGATGCACCGCCAACTGCCAATCTAGGGGTTGAGACGTGCTCAGAGGATCTGTCAACTGCAGCGACATCCCTCGAAGAAGCAGTTTTGCAGTCAACGACTGGCACGTCCTTGGATCTCATTCACACATCGCCCATCTAGGGGGAACCAGATGTTCGTTTTTCACTGTTGCAGTCATTACATTTGAGTAATCTGCTGGCAGGTTGCCCTCAGTCGGCCTGATTTACAAAGTCATGGGTCCTGCGTCAGTTGCTGTCCCTTCTTCCTTAACGTCAGGTCGTCAGGGGAATAAAACATTGCAACCGACGCCATTACATCAGTCTTTCTTGCTGCGTGGTGCCTGAAGCAGAAGCAGTTTGCAAGTGCCGGTCGGCCGACTCGTGAAATTTTCGTTTTCGAGTTTCAGATCCGAAGTCTTCAACTAAAAAGCTAAGTACCCCGTTGAGGAAACTTTCTTGCTCCTTACTGATGTCAGTAAAAGTTAATAATTGCATTACTTATGGGAATCAAATACGTCATAAGGATTTTCATTTGTACTGTATTTCTTGCCTAGGCCATGACCATAACGTACATTGCTGCCGGTTTTGTGCTTTATTTAATCAACGGACTATCAAACGTCTGTACATTTTTGATTCTAAATATTTTGGCTCATGCTTTAATTATCCAGAAATGTCTGTTAGCAGTCCGACTACTGGAATACCTAAAAAACGCAAAGAAAAAGGCAGAGACAGACTGTTGAGGTCCAAAACTGCCGACGCGTCTCCTAAGCCAGTCGCCTGTTTGCCGGTACTCGGTGAGGTGCTTTTGCAGCCCCTGATGCCCGCTACTTCTGATTCACAGGCCTCTACTGAGACCCATTCTAAGTCCGGTATGCCACGAGATGCTTCAATTATGGAACCTGCGGAGGTCTCTACCTTGGATGCGTCTGCAGCCGCTGTGCAGGCACCAGCTTCTGAGGGTGTTTTCAGGCCTACAGATTTGTATATTAGACCAACGCCATCTTCAAAACTAAGGCCAAAATCTCGACCTATGCCTAAAAAAACGACGCCTGGGCCACGTGCAGGCCCCTATGCCTAAAAAACAAATCAAAATGGCTGAATATTTAATTACTCTGATCAGGTGTAGCCCCCCCCCCCCTTCTAAGAGGCCTAGGCAAGACATTGATTATGAATCTTCTAAACAGGATTGTATTTCTTCTGACTCTTCTAATGAACAGGAATTGTCTATGCCTACTTATGTGGACTCTGATGCAGAAGAATTCCATTCCTTCTGCTTCTTCCCCTGAGGATTTTTCTTTTGGGGAAACTTTACATACCTTAACATTTCCACTGGGAATGTCAGGATTTCTCTGAATCTAAAAAGAGACTTGGGGATTTTCTTCTTCCTCAGCATAGGCCTTTGGCTTTACCTCCTGTTCTAGACATTGTTGTTTTTTCAGAATCTAGTATGGCTCCTGATTCTCTGCCTCAGGCGCCTTGTAAGCCAGACAGATACTACAGGGTTCCTGACTCCTACAAATTCCTTTTCAAAAATCCTGTCGTAGATCCTGAAACCATTTGTCAGGGTCCCAAGGGCATTAAGGCTTCTACAGCTAAAAATCCTACCCCTTCTGATAGAGATTCCTGGGCACTGGATAGATGGGGTAGAAAGGTTTACACTTCTGCAACCTTGGCAATCAGGGCTTTAAACTGTCAATTTCTTATGCTAAAATATCAACAGCACATCATGGGACTGCTTAAACAGAAAATGATAATTTCTGACTGTGTGGAAAACAAAGATTTACAGGATTTATTGCATTCAGCTGAACAAGTTGGAAAACATACTTTGCAATGTGGTTTTGATTCTTTGGAGGCCTCTTGCAGGGCTTCTGTAACTGGGTCTGTGCTAAGAAGGCATGCTTGTCTCAAAGAGCAAAATCTGCCTGATCATGTTAAAGCAAAATTGTTGGATGCTCCTTTACAACAGGACCGTCTCTTGGCTTAAAAACCTCAGCTTTGGCCGGCTAAGAACTTGGTTATATTCAACTGGACGTATAAGAGAATTTAAGTACCTTTATCTGCACTTTTTTTTAAAAAAAAATGCAGTATTTAATTTGATTTAAACTGTGTTGAAGGAATATTTAACTGAACTGGCAGTTTTAACTCTGCTCATCTGCTCTTAAGTTAGGGCTCAGTGTCTGTTATTCTAAACGTGTATTAATTCTGGTTTAAGCACTTGGGCTTTCAGGCCAGTTATTTTACATCAAGAGAGTTCGTGGTCTGCACTCTTGTGGGAGGAGAGGCTGGACTCTGCCCTTCTGAGCTGGGAATTTCTGGTTAAAGGCTTATAGTGCATGCATATCTGAACTGCTTCTTACTGAAGTTGGTGCGCCTTGTTTGCTGTGGCATAGACTGGATTCGGGCCTGCTGGATCTAGCTTTGTTTGTGTAACTTGAGCACTAATCCAGACATTCTCTAAAGTATTCAGTTGTATTTATTACTGCTTGGTAGTAACTTGATTAAAGTGTAGCTATCATTCTAAGTCTTTTGGATTAAGCACTTGGGCTTCAGACCATTTGTTTTACATTAGGAAGGTTTGTGGCAAGCACTGTGGTGGCAGGACAGGTAGCTTTCATCCTTCTAAGTTGGGAACTGCTGATTGAGAGCCCAGTGTCCAAGTATATTAGTTCTGGTTTAAGCACTTGGGCTTCAGGCCAGTTATTTTACATTAAGAAGGTTCGTGGTCTGCACTCTTGTGGGAGAAGAGGCTGGACTCTGCCCTTCTGAGCTGGGAATTTCTGGTTAAAGGTTTATAGTGCCTGAATATTTGAACTGTATCTTACTGAAATTGGTACACCTTGTTTGCTGTAGCATAGACTAGATCCAGGCCTGCTGAATCTAGCTTTGTTTATATGCTTGTTGTTTGTTTGCTTGTTATTTCCCTGGACGCTAATTCCACCTAATCTGCTTCTCAGCTTCTGTGGATCACTAGTGATATCTGCATTGCTCACTGTACTTATTTCTTTGTTTCACTTGAAAGAAAGTTACTGTTTGTCGTTTTGCATTTAGTTACTTGTAACACATTGCACTCAAGTTACCTGGCACTTGCTCACTAAAGCAATTATATAAGTCAGCACTAAAAATTAAAAGCACTACACCCTCACTCCCCACTGGCCCTTGTTTTCAATTAAGGAATTCCCAATATTATTCTAGCATGTCCAAAGGTCAGTTGTCAATCTCCTCTCCGGTCCAGCTGGTGAATCTGGGAATCTTGAGGCAATGTTATAACTGCCTCATGCACACAGACAACCCTCTCCTCCTCCCACATAACACAAATACTTGCGAGAGATGCAGCTATTTAGCCAAACTGGAGGCTGAGCTCTCTCAACTCATGACTGGCAAGACCAGACAGGAGGAGAAGGCAACTACACACACCACAAAACCAGCCTCACATAATGCTACCACACCACTGAATCAAACACATAAACACACAAAGACATACTCGGAGGCTCTGAGTAAAAATTTACCTAAACAGCAGAGGCCTCCAAAGCAGACACCGAAACAACTGCTACCTCAAGACACCCCACAAGCAACACATAAACTACAAAATCAGTGTGCAAAGCAGTCACAGCCCTTAAGCCAAATACAACACCAAACATACTTGTCATAGGTGACTCCATAGTCAGACACACTGACGTCCCACTCACCAGGCTGAACAAGGAGAGGGTCAAAGTAAGCTGCCTATCGGGCGCTAGAATCCGCCACATAACACAAGCACTCGGGTCACTCCACGGCAAGTACAAATATGACACAGTCATTGTCCATGCTGGTGTGAATGACCTGAGACGTACCTCCCTGGACTACATGAAAAGAGACATAGAGGAGCTCTCTGATTATGTAGCCCAGGCAGGTATGACCCTGACCCTGAGCAGTATCCTTCCTTCACCAAGAATGATGCCACAATATAGAGACAAGATGATCAGCTTTAACAATTGGCTTAATGTCTGGTGTCATTCAAAGGGGATCCAGTGTCTGTCTGCCTGGGATGACATGCTTGACAAGCCATGCTGCTTCAAGGGCGGCTTGCACCTGTCACCCTGGGATTCGGATATTGGCTAAGGCTCTTGCCACCCCATAGTGCCTTTTTAGGCAAGGCTCAAATTCTAAACCTACCACCATAGAAAACAAAATGGGAAGAAACTGAGGGTAATGCTGCTCAATGCCAGAAGTCTAAATCTCAAAATGCACGACTTTTCGAGGCCCTTCTCAGTATGGAGAACATCGATGTCTGTGCTGTAACTGAAACCTGGTTCAAGGCTCCTGAGAGCACCCTGGCACTATTAGGTTTTACCTCATATCATGCGTTCCGGCCCCAAAACCCGGACCACACCACAAAGGAGGGGGTGTATCCATATTCATAAAGGATACCCACACCTCCAGGTTGGTGGCAACGCCTAAGCTTTGGAAACCATCCAGGTGCAACTAACCATAGGCAAAACTGCTCTACAAATTGTAGCATGCTACAGGCCACCCTCTCAAACTCAGGAACCCCACACAGCCTTCCTGAAGACACTGGAGGGTATAAATGTATCTCCAAACAC
The DNA here is from genome assembly GCF_019279795.1 of Protopterus annectens. Lineage (NCBI taxonomy): Eukaryota > Metazoa > Chordata > Ceratodontiformes > Protopteridae > Protopterus > Protopterus annectens. Next base: position 1,366,873,278 of record NC_056747.1, read on the forward strand.
CATCATATTGGGTGACTTCAACTACCCGAATATAGACTGGGAACATTACTCAAGCCTAACTTTCTAGCCCAACGGTTCCTGGAGTTCATAAATTCAAATGCCATGGAACAGCTAGTCACTGTTCCCACGAGAGGAGAAAATATACTAGATCTCATTATCACAAACATGGGGACAAAATGCTCCACACCGGAAGTATATCCCTCATTGGTGAGATCTGATCATAAACTAATCTCACTGGAAATCCACATACCGCCCCCACCCCAAACAAAAAAGACCACAGTGAAGAACTCCTCTAAAGCAAACTTCACACTACTCAAGACTGGTGTGGTATCCTTCAAGGCCCCTGAGCCAGTGGAAACCACAACCCAAGCTGTGGAAGCCCTTACAAATGCCTTCTATGAACACCTCCAGGACTGCATGGATCAGGCAGTCCCAAATAAAACCAAAACTCTTTCCACAAAGGGCAAACATCCAGTCTGGTGGGCCCCAGCTATTAACAAACTTTACAATAAGAGGAGAAAGCTATTACATGATAGAACAAAATCCATAAAAGGGAAGTCACCCCTGATCATTATTAGTAAAAAAATACGAGCACTCATAAAATCAACTAAGGCCAATTTTGAGAGAAAAATTGCCATGGATTCAAAGGACAATCATAAGGCCTTTTTCAGCTATGTTAGGAACCTGGGTGGAAAACTCCCAGATATGCTCAGAATTAGTCCAAAATTATACAAAAATCACTGAACCCACAGACATTGCCAACATACTGGCAGACAGGTTCAGTGCAAACTTCACCCCCCTCTCCCCCCTAAAGGAGAGATAACTATCCCAGCGGAGTGTAGCCTCCCAGACATCTCAAATGCGCAGGTGAAAGCTGCTCTCTCTAAAGCTAAAAACACAGCATCAATGGGACCGGATGGTGTTCCCGGCTGTGTGCTACACGAGCTAAATGAGGAATTAAACCCGCACATAAGGCAGCTGTTTAATCTCAGCCTTACCACAGGATACGTGCCCAAGGAGTGACTTACGGCAACTGTGGTCCCACTCCACAAAGGTGGTGCCTCTACAGACCCTGGTAATTACCGCCCCATAAGCTTAACAAGTCTAGTCTGCAAAGCTATGGAGAGGATCATAATGGAGCTCATAAACAAAGATATAGGGGACTTGCAGACATTGGACCCGACCCAGTTTGGCTTCAAGGGCAGATCATGCCTTTTGAACTTGGTCGACTTCTTCAAAACAGTCACCAAGGCCATTGATGAGGGAAAGGCAGTCCATACAGCCTACCTTGACCTTGCAAAGGCTTTCGACACAATACCTCACTCTGGTATTGTAGAAAAATTTACCAGCTTAAATGTAAACCCATATGTCACAAGATGGGTTGCAAACTGGCTTAAGGACAGAACCCACAGGGTTAGAGTTGCTGGTGCTATGTCAGACTCCAAGCCGGTCACAAGTGGTGTCCCACAGGGCTCGGTCCTTGGCCCCCTATTGTTCGGCATCTACTTCTCAGAAGTACAGGCCAACATGGGAGGACTTTGGCTGGCAAAGTTGGCAGATGACTGCAAACTGGGCGCCATAGTGGAAAGTGCATCGGACACGGATATCCTTCAGAAGGGACTCACGGAAACAGATAGCTGGTGCCAGAGCCATGGCCTGAAGTTCAACACCAAAAAATGTATAGTCATACCCTTTGGGAAAAACAAGGTAACCCCAAGCTACCATATAGGTGGCAATCCACTAAGCACAGAAGAGGTCATCAGGGACCTGGGGACCTAGGTTGACAGTGGCCTTTCTTTTGACACTCGCGTTGCTAAAGTGGTTAGAAAGACCTTCTACATTGCCCACCTGATCATGAAGGGATTCACATCCAGATCTAGTGAGGTCATTGTTCCCCTGTACTCTTCACTTATCAGACCAATGATAGAGTACAATGCCCCATTCGGGATGTATCTCACCCGACATCTGCAGCAATTGGAGAGACCCCAAAGTTCCTCACCAAAAGGATAAAGGGACTCCAAAATCTGTCATATGCTGCCAGATTGAAGAAACTCCAGCTCTATTCAGTCGCATACCGTCTGCTCACAGGTGACATGTGCCTGACACACAAGGCCATGTCCAACCCGGAATTAATGGACATGCTCCACCTCAAAAAATCCAAATCCAACAAAACCACTAGAGCAAGCGACTTAAACCTTAGCACGGATATAAATAGGACGTGCTGGAGGGATAGAGTTATCACTCGGAGACTCCCTATGCTGTGGAATAAAATCCCGGTCCATGTGAGGCAGAGCACCTCGCTGGCTCTGTTCAAGAGAAATCTTGACCTGTCGATGGGAGATCGTAGGTTTACCCCGGGAATCATCTCTGTGTCTCACTGCTGGACAGAGGCACAACAAACTAATGGGTACAGTATTTTTTCATATAAGGGGTGGCGTAAGCCACAAAACTTTGGGCTAGGCTTATAAATGCCTTAGGGCAGATAGCCTAGTATAAACCTATGAACCTATAATAAGGCTGCAGAAGTTTAAAAAAATAATGGAAGATAAAGCTAAAGCTATGCAAACTGTGAAAGATTTTTTACAAGTGCAACCTCCAAGATTTAGTAGGCACTGGCCTACTAAGAACTGGTCCTTTCCAGTTCCTTCGAGAGCCACTCAAGTCAAACTCAGACATTCCAAAGGCTCCAGGTTTCTGTCACAAGGGACTTTCAGAACAAAACAATGGGGTGCCTCCTCTTCCAAATCTGGAAACAACAAGGCACCTCCCTATGGTAAGCAGTCTCAATGACATCCCTTTACACTTACCAAGCACTTGCCTTTTAGCTGCCCCTTTGGGGGGAAAACTGGCTCTTCATGCAAGAAACTGGCAACTTATAACCCAGGACAAATGGGTTTTAAATATAGTATCCCAGGGATACAGATTTCATTTCCACACATTCCCAATTCCAAATGGATGGCCAGACCTGCCCCCAAATCAGTGGGCAGAGGCCCAGAAACAAGTACTTTCCCTCATGAGCATGGGGGCTATTCAGCCAGTACCAGAAGAGGAAAAGGGACAAGGTTTCTATTCAAGACTTTTCCTGTTACCCAGAAAAGACAAATCATGGCGTCCAATCCTGGACTTATCTACTCTAAACACCTTTCTGGACATTCCAAAATTCAAGATGCTGACTCCTCACCAGTTACTTCCTATGCTAGGCAAAGATGCCTGGTTGGCAACTCCAGATTAAAGAGGCTTACCTGCATATCCCAATCGGGGAATCTTGCAGAAGATACCTCCGCTTCAAAGCAGGCTACTTGCATTACCAGTTCTCTGCACTGCCCTTTGGGTTATCTACTGTGCCTAGGGTCTTTACAAAATGCATGGCTCCAGTAATTGCATTTTGCAGGCAAAGAAATATTCAAATATATCCATACCTGGACGATTGTCTAATTCAGGCAGAAAACAAGGACACTCTTCTAAACCACCTGGCATTTGTAAAAAGGGTTCTAACTTGTCTAGGGTACACTATAAACGAAAAGAAATCACAACTGGTACCCTCTCAAGAAATTACATTCCTGGGTGCAAGCTTGAATACATCTGCCAGATGGCTTTCCTTATGCCTGAGAAGCAAATTCATTTTGTGACTTATTTCAAACAGGTGGCTACAAAAACCCTGCTTTCTGCAAGGCAAATACTGCAAGGCTTGGGGTTCATGGCCTCCTGCATTCTTCTAATTCCATATGCAAGACTGCATATGAGGAAACTTCAGTAGTGCTTAAAAAGTCTATGGAGTCAGCATTGTCACAGCCTGGAAACAATGATTCCTATCATACCTTGCCTGCAACTAGAGTTCCTATGGTGGGCAGAGGCCTGCCACGAAAACAAGGGACTGCCATTCACACCACCCCCTGCTGCCCAAACCCTAACTACAGCCGCATCAGACTATGCTTCGTGGGCACATCTGGCAGGGAAGTGCATTCAGGGCAAATGGAGCCCAAATCAAATGCACCTTCATATCAGTCAAAAAGAAATGCTAGCTGCACAGAATGCACTGACAGCCTTCAAGGACTACCTTCTCCCAGGACAATTAATGATAGACAACATCACGGTTATGTGGTACATAAACAAGCAGGGGGGTACACACTCCTACCCCCTTTGCAGACTAGCCATGGCATTATGGAACACGGCCTTAACCTATCAAGTACAACTACATGCTCAATTCATGCCAGGAAAGCTGAATATTCTGGCAGACGAGCTAAGAAGAAATCTCATGGACCCACACGAATCGAATGGAAACTGGAACCACGGATTTTCAACATGTTGACATGCAAATGGGGGAGCCCAGTCATAGATCTTTTTGCCTCATCCCAGAACTATCAGTTGGACAAATTTTTCACAAGAACTCATCACAAAGAAACCTGGAAAAGTGGATGCTCTGTCCTTCAGCTGGAAAAACCTATCAGTCTATGCTTTTCCCCCTCTGCTTCCGCTCTCCAAAGTTCTACTAAAAGTCAAACAGGACAAACCAAAAATGATTTTGATTGCTCCAGACTGGCCTTGCCAACACTGGTGCCCACGCCTGCGCAGTGCGTCACACCTTCCACCGTAGCACCTGCCTCAGACACCTTACTTACTGTCTCAGTAGAACAACCAAATTCTGCACACACAGCTCCAAACTTTGAATCTTGCAGTATAGCTAATCACCTAAATTCATCCTTTGCATCCCTCAGCAAACCTGTGATGGATGTCATTTTGGAGGCGAGAAGGCCTAGTACCAGAAAATCTTATGCTGACAAATGGAAAAGATTCTGTGCCTGGAATCAGTCTCAATGGATAAGTACAGCAGTGCCCAACATTCCTCAGATTTTACGATACTTAACTGAGATGCTTCACAAGGGCCTGTCTTTTTCTTCCATAAAAATCCATGCCTCAGCCATTTCAGCTCATTACAACACAGAACCTCCCCTCTTCTCTCATCCTCTGCTAAAGCAGTATCTCAGAGGAGCAAAAAACTTAAGACCACCCAAGAGAGCTCCAACCCCTGCCTGGAACCTCAATTTTGGATTGGAAAAGCTCACTCTCCCTCCTTTCGAGTCAGCTGCTACTGCAGACTTAAAATTTCTCTGCTGGAAAGCAGCTTTCCTTTTAGCAGTCACTTCAGCTAGAAGGATGTCAGAATTACAGGCTCTTGTGGCATAGGAGCCTTTCATCATTTTTCATGCGGACAGGGTATCTCTCAGGACCAATCCATCCTTCATGCCTAAGGGTGGTATCCAGTCTGGCTCTTAATCAGACCAGTCATTTGCCAACTTTCTTTCCCAATCCACAGAAGAAGGGAGAGCGGATTCTGCATTCATTGGATGTACACAGACAACTTAGATTTTATGTAAGCAGAACAAAATCTCAAAGAAAATCTGAACTGCTGGTGGCATTTGCTGCAGGGGCAAGAGGGAAAGGCTATTTCAAAGCAAACCATTTCCAAATGGATAAGCCATTGTATTCGTTTCTGCTATATGCACTATGGAAAAACTATCTCCCAGGGGATCAGATCCCATTCCACCAGGGCTGCATCTACTTCTGCAGCCTTTCTCAGAGTGGTTCCTACCAGAGACATTCTAGAAGCTGCTACCTGGAGCTCAGTTCATATGTTCACAAAACATTACCATTTGACACTTTTCTCTAAATCCAGAGCTGGCTTTGCCACTGCTGTCCTGCAGGGCCTTGTAGCTGGTCCTAATGCTGTGCAATTCCCTCCGCCCAGCCATTGCTTTGGGAATCTACCCAAATGTAATGACTGCAACAGTGAAATATGAAGAACCATAGTACAGTTGTGTACACTTACCATAAATGTAGATTGTATTCACTGTTGCAGTCCTGGTTACCCTCCCTCCAGCCCCCTATTTTTCTCAGGCTATACCTCTACTTTCTTTCACTATGCTTAAAAGGTGCATTTGCGTTTGGGATTGGAGGTATATTTTTTGTGTTTTTAATTTTATTTGCTCCCCATTTGGGGAGCACCTGACATCTGGGGCAAGAAAAACTGATGTAATGGTGTCTGCTGCATGTTTTGTACCCCTGATGACCTGACGTCATGGAAGAAACCGATGCAGGACCGAAGACTTTGTTAATCAGGCCGACTGAGGGCAACCTGCCAGCAGATTACCCAAATGTAATGACTGCAACATTAAATACACTCGAGCATCTACATTTATGGTAAGTGTACACAACTGTACTCTTCGGTGATACCTCCAGCAGGGATCCAGACCTTGAATGTGCTAATTTCCAGACCCAATGCCAGGCTTCTCTCCACATTCTCTCTGGCCAAAAAGAAGCAGAAAACTAAACATACTTCCACTTCTTCAGAAGTCGCACCAGATTGGCAGGCCTTCACTTCTCCCATGTAGGCCTTTTATGGCCCTTGCACCTTTAGCCTCCACCACCTCCTCCCTGCCTCTTCTGAGCCCTAGGCCTTCTCTGCTTCTTCACTCCCATCCATGACCCCTCAGGTCAGGGACAAAGAACATGGCTTTTCTTTCTCATCATCAGAGGAGTCCATTTCTTATGTTTCCCAGATTGCCTCCCACCCCCCAGGAATATTCCTCTCCGGATGAGGAATCTGTGGAGAGGGATTCACCCCTGAGGACATTACTTTTATGAGACCATCACCAAGATGTATTATTTTAAATGGGATACTTTCCAAATGACAGACACCAAAAAATCTACTTTGAACTTCTGCTAGTGGAATCCCCTTCCCCTTCTGCAATTCCCCCTGTTCTGCTTGCTTACTTGGATGCCTTCAATGTGGCTTCTAAGACACCTGACTCCCAGCCTCCGGCCCCTAAGCATCCTGACCGCTTCTATAAAGTACCAGAGGACCACAAATTCTTAGTTAAGCCACCCTTGACGGACCCAGCTGTTATTGCCACCATGGCATATAAGCATTCTAGACTGCTGCCATCTGCCTCCCTGCTACCCACTGACAAAGACCGTAAGTACATGGATAGTATGGGGACGAAGGTGTACACTTCTACTTTGGCTTTCAGAGCCATAAATTATCAGACCCACATGATCAAGTATGCATTCGACTTGGTCTCTCAAGCCTCCTCCATGCTGGCTTCCTTGCCTGACAGTCCCAGCAAGACGGACATCTCATCCAAACTTTACTTGGCCCAACTGGTAGCCAGACACACCATCCGATGCAGCTATGACGCTGCAGAAGCATCCACCATGTCTTCAGCATCTGCTTCAGCCCTCAGGAGATACTCATGGCCAAGACTCCAGAACCTCTCTGAGGACTTCAAAGTCAAAATCCTGAACGCCCCTCTGGACCGCAGTGTGCTTTTCGGAAAACAGTTCGCTGACCTTTTTAAAAATCTACAAGAAAAAAGCAAAGAACTCCAAGTGTTATAGGAACTACCCTGCTAAAGCCACCTTTGTAAGATGTACTCCACAGTCCTCCTCTTCCAGGTCCAGGAGAGGGGCTAGAAGTCCTACTACCTTCAGATCCCCTGCTCCACCACAGCAGCCTAGACAGCCCTTTCAGGACAGAGGAGGCCCCAGTAATGCGTGACTGCCTTGCCCACCTCCCCCTCTCAGCCCACCTTTCCCACTCTCTCTCCTTTTGGCAATCCATTACTTCAGACCAGTTGGTCGTAAACATGATCCAAAAAGGATACTTTCTTTCCTGGAGAGGGAAGCCACCCAGAAGAGGCATCCCTTCCCTCCCCAAAAAACAGGCCCATCTCATGGCTCAAGTTCTGGCAGATCTAAAGCTAGGTACCATAGAACCTGTTCCTCCATGACGAGAAGGAAAAGGGTTTTACTCCCATGTCTTCCTGGTCCCCAAAAAAGATGGCCTCTGGAGACCCATCTTAGATATGTCCTTTCTAAATCTACATCTTCAGGTACTGTTTTTCAAAATGCTCTCTCTTCCCACTGTGCTGCCTCTCATTCCAGCCAAGGCCTTCATGGTCACCCTTGACCTAAGGGAAGACTACCTGCACGTACCTATTAGGAGTTCCCGCAGATGATTCCTGCATTTCTCTGGCCCTTCCTCTTATTTCCAATTTTACTGCCTTGCCCTTTGGTTTATCCACGGCCCCCAGGGTCTTTACAAAGTGCCTAGCCCCATCCATTGCCTTCTGCAGAATTCTAGGTACGGATCTACCCTTATCTAGATGACATCTTGATTCTGGCAGAGCCCACGGATGCTCAATTAAAGCATTTACATTTCACCATGTCCCTTCTGCAGAGCCTAGGATTCACCATCAGCCTCCCCAAATCCTCTGTGATCCCAAGCCAGGACAAGATTTCCCTCAGCTGCAGAATCAGAATAGAATCAATGAAGGCCTTTCGGGACAAGGTTCTGTCTTTAACTTCCCACTTCCAAGAAGCTCTACTATCCTGAAAGGTGACGGGAAGACATTTTCTTAGTCGCCTGGGTGTAATGGCAGCAACCATCCCCATGCTACCACTAGCAAGAATGCACATGCGCAAGCTGCAGTGGTTCCTGAAGAACACCTGTTCCCAGCACCTACATCTCCTAGAGCAGGCCATCCCCCTCCTTCCCGGTCTGAAAACAGAAATCAACTGGTGGATCCAGCAAGTGCAACTGAACCCAGGGCTCCTACTACAGCCCCCCACCCCAACCCAAGTTATGCATACAGATGCCTCAGATTCAAGTTGGGGAGCAACTCTGGTCTCTTACAAGATTCAAGAAAAATGGCATCCCTCTCTTTAGGTTAAACACATCAACATCAGGGAAATTACAGCAGTTTTCTTAGCTCTTCAGACCTTCTCCTCGCTTCTGGTTCCTGGGGTGCTACAGATTTTCACCGACAACACCACGGTGATGTGGTACCTCAACAAGCAGGGAGGCACAAAGGCCTGTCAGCTGTGCAGTCTATCCCTGCTGATATGGGACTTAGCCTTCCAGCTCAACTTAGTCCTGCAGGCGGTCTACATCACCTCATAGGACAACCACCAAGCAGATCACTTGAGCAAGACCTCTCGCCTCAGCACAAATGTATGCTGAACAGGGAGGTCTTCGTAGACATAATCCACCGGTGGGGTGCTCCACAAGTAGACCTGTTTGCCTCCCCCCAGAACAGGCAACTGCAGACCACCTTCTCAAAAGCCCACTCCCCTCTACCATGGAGAATGGATGCTTTCAGCATCTCTTGAGAGGGGAAGTTCCTTTATGCCCCCCCCCCCCATTCCCACTGATTCAGAAAGTCGTCTTGAAACTTCAGAAGGACAAACCAAAAATCTGGTTAGTGACTCCCTACTGGCCAAGGCAGCACTGGTTCCCTCTACTTCACAAACTAGCCAAGGGGAAATCACTTGTTGCCCTACAAGGTGGGCCTACTGTCACAAGACAAAGGAACTCTCCTACAATCACTGGTACGGATGTTGTCTCTGACTCTGTGGGTGATTAACTTTAGATCCCTTTCAGACACCACTACTCAGAGGACATACTTTCAGTCCTAAGGGAGGCAAGGAAACCTACCACCAGAAAATCATATCTGCCTAAATGGGAAAGATTTGCAAAATAGTGTCTGCAAAGGGGAGCAACCCCAGCTCCACCGAGGATGTTCTTCGTGTTTCACTGTTGCAGTCATCACACTTGGGTTATCTGCCTGCAGGTAGCCCTCAGTCGGCCCGAATACCAGAGACTTATTTCTGTGTCTTTTGCTGTCTCTCAGGTCTGATGTCAGGGGTATATAAACAGGCAGCCGACGCCATTGCATCAGTCTTTCTTGCCAAGGAGCCAGAAGCAGAATCAGTTCACAAGAGTGCCAGTCAGCCACTACCTGAGTTTTCGTTTCTGAATTGAATTATCCTGAAGTCTTCTAAAGCCAAGTACCCCATTGGGGATCCTTTTTTCTTGCTCTAACCGATGTCAGAAAAAGTTAACAATTGTCTTGCCTGTAGAAAGCAAATACCACACAGAGATTTCCATTCTTACTGCATCGCCTGTTTAGGCCCAGACCACGACATACCTCTGTCAGTTTTGTGCCTTGTTCAATGCCTAAACTATTCATAGTCAGGCCCTTATTGTCACTAAATACTTTAGTTCTCGATCTCTGTATTCTGAAATGGCTTTGGTAAGCCATCCAACTACAGATCTTCTAAAAAAAAAAGTAAGAATAAAGACAGAGACCGCACATGTCCAAAACTGCCGACTATGCTTCTGTTAAGCTAGCTCGCCGGTACTCAGGTGCTTTCGCAGTCCCCGATGCCTGCTTCACTGGATTAGCATGCCTCTACCGAGACCCATCCGGTATGCTGCAAGAGTCTTCTTTAACTACAGAACCTGTGTATGTCTGTACCTTGGATGGGTCCGGAGCCGCTGACCAGGCACTGTCTTCTGAGGAAGATGTCCTTCATGGATGCATCTGCAGTCATAACAACTGGGTTGTCCTGTCGTCAGGCAGCCCTTCAGTCGGCCGGATTCCAAAGTCCGGGTCCAGCTTCGGCTGATGTTGCACTTCACCCGACGTCATCTCTGTTGGTCTTCGGGTATAAAGGCATCAGCCAACGCCATTTTCCTCAGTCTTTCTTGCCGCGTGGCGCCCGAAGCAGAAGCTGTTCGCAAGTGCCGGTCGGTCGGATCCAGAGATTACTTCTACGAATACTACTTGAAGACTTCTAAAGCTAAGTACCCGTTGGGGACTCTTTCTTGCCTCAGCCGATGTCAGAAAAAGTTAATAATTGTTTAACCTGTGGGAAACAAATACCTCATAAAGATTTCCACTCTTATTGTCTGCCTTGTTTAGGCCCAGCCCACGTAGCAGCCTGTTCGGCCTGTGCTGCGTTCAACCCGAACTCTTAGCGTCGGTCGGAGTTTGCTGAACAGTTTTTCGGTTCTGATTTTGCATACATTATGCCGTCGGATCCTCCGACTACCCAATCTGCCAAAAAACGCAAAGATAAAGACAGACACTCGCGGTCCGCGGTTTCGGCGAAACCATGGTTAAGCAAACGCGAGTGTCTCGGTTTCGGCGAAACCGAGAAAACTGATCAAAGTACAGCTGAATCTATCTCTACAACTGAGGCCCCTGCTACCACTCTTGAAACGGCCTCAGAAATTTTATCCACTACGGTGGTTGCCACTGACTTATCAGACACCATTCCCTTGGATGTCTCTACCCCAGCACGTGGTGCTACTAGGCCTCCAGCAGCCATGTCCATTAAGGCCTTCGCCAGGGCTAAAGCAGCAAAGACTACTAAAACAGTGCCTGTTAAACCCCCTACAACCAGGCCCTCCTCTAGTTCTCAAATGCTTACTCTGGCAGAAGATTTAATTTCATTAATTAGAGGATCTCAATCTCACCCAGACAGGGCCTCTCAGCCCCCAGAGAAGAGACCTAGGGCAGAGCCCCCTGAGCCAGTGTCCTCTGATGAGTCTGCCGATGAATCAGACATAACTGATCAGCCAGAGGCTCCTTTCTCCAATTTTGAAGACTCTGATGCTGAAGAATCCATTCCAGCTGCTTCCCCACCAGAAGAATTCTCCTTTGGGGAAACCTTACATGCCATGCGAGAGCAGTTCCAATGGCAGCAACAGGATTTTTCAGACTCCAGAAAAAGACTTAGGACCTTTCTGCACCTTCCACAGCACAGGCCCTTAGCTATACCTCCTGTTCTCTCTGTGGTGGATGATGCTTTCAATGATGTCTGCTCCGCACCAGATTCTTTACCTCCAGCCCCTGCCAAACCAGACAGATTTTACAGGGTGCCAGACACTCATCACCACCTTTACAAGGCCCCTCTTGCAGACCCGAAACTATATCCCAGGGTCCCAAGGCAGTAGCAGCGACCATAGCAAAAACCCTATTCCTTCAGAAAGGGAAGCAAGGTCATTAGACAGATGGGGCAAAAGGTCTACACTTCAGCTACTCTCTCAGCTAGAGCTTTAAATTGTCAGTTTCACATGATACAATACCAAGAGTTTATGCTTGATCAGTTAACTAAAAAGCTAACCACTGATGAATCTCTTGATAAGAAATATGTATTAGAAATGGTAAATAACATACAACAGGTTAGTAACCATTCCTTAAAATGTGGCTATGATGCACTGGAGGCTTCATTTAGATCAGCCATGACTGGCACAGTGATAAGAAGGCATGCATGGCTAAAGGAGCAAGCTCTACTGGATCATGTTAAAGCTAAGTTGCTAGATGCTCCTATGGATAAGACAAGTTTGTTTGGTACACCTGCCCAGCAGGTTATGAAGAAAATGGAAGAAAAGGCAAAATCTGTTCAAACGGTTAAAGATTTCTTGCAGGTTCAACCCCCAAGGTTTGGCAGGAACTGGCCTGCCAAAAATTGGTCCTTTCCTGACTCCACAAGACCTCAAAGGGGCAGGAATAGACGTTCCAGAGGCAGAAACCAATCCAGGCGAGGTGCCTACAGAGGACGACAGTGGCAAGGTAACAACAGAGGCACAGACACAACCTCTGCCACTACATCAACTCAACCACAGTGACTTAAACCTTAATCCGCCTACCAGGGAAGAAATCGCAGCTACCCTAGGCGGAAAATTAACCTTATTTTCAAAGAACTGGCACTATATAACAAAAGACAAGTGGATTTTTCTAACCATAGATCAAGGTTACCGGTTCCACTTCCACACTTTACCAGTCAAAAGAGGAATGCCATATCTACCGCCAAATCAAAAACAGAGGCTCTACAACAGATAATGCAGTTAGCAAACATGAGAGCTGTGGAAAGAGTGCCAACAGCAGAGCAAGGAAAGGGGTTCTACTCCAGACTATTCCTAGTTCCAAGAAAGGAAAAAAGTTGGAGACCAATTCTCGATCTGTCCGCCTTAAATACATACATCATTGTCCCAAAATTCAAAATGCTGACCCTACAGCAACTTCTTCCCATGCTGGGCAAGGAGTGTTGGCTGGTAACTCTAGATCTCAAGGAGGCATACCTGCACGTCCCCATTCGACCAATCTGCAGAAGATACCTCAGAGCACTATCAATTCTCAGCATTGCCCTTTGGCTTATCTACTGCGCCCAGAGTATTCACAAAATGCCTGGCATCAGTAATCGCCCATTGCAGACTACAGGGAATTCAAATTTACCCATACCTAGACGACTGCCTGCTACAAGGGGACAACAAAAGCAAGCTGACAACAGATTTACAAAGGGTCATTTACTTGCTGCAAGCACTGGGATACACAGTCGATCTACAAAAGTCAAGGCTGATACCATCCCAAACAAGGACATTCTTGGGTGGCGAATTGGACACACTAAAACACATGGCATTCCTAACAAAGGAAAAACAAACAGAACTCCCTCTTTACTTCTTGGCACTAACAAAACTGAACAAGTTAACAGCAAGAAAAGTACTGCAGGCCTTGGGCTTCATGGCATCATGCATAATCTTGGTTCCACTTGCCAGACTACATATGAGAAAACTACAGTGGTACCTAAAGAATTTATGGTCTCAACACAGACACAGCCTAGAAACAGAAATCCCACTAATTCCATGCTTAAAACAGGAGTTCCTATGGTGGGCTCAGGCATGCCAGTCAAACCCAGGGCTACCCTTTCGCAGATGTCAAGCAAGCCAGACCATCACAACAGACGCTTCAGACCTAGGATGGGGGGCCCACATGCTGGACAAATGCGTGCAAGGATTGTGGACACAGGATCAACTTCACCTGCACATCAACCTAAAAGAAATGCTGGCAGTAAAACTGGCAATCCAAAAGTTCAGACCATTTCTCAGAGGGCCAGTTGATGATAAGGACAGACAACACCACAGTCATGTGGTACATCAACAAACAGGGAGGCACTCATTCATACCCCTTATGCAGAATGACTTTGGAGCTGTGGACCCTGGCACTCAGCTACAACATCCAGTTACAGGCAATATTTGTACCAGGAAAAGAGAATACTCTAGCAGACATATTAAGCAGAACCACATCGGATGCCCACGAATGGAAGCTGCACCCGGACATCTTCAAGACCATCTCAAAGAAATGGGGAATGCCTCAGATAGATCTATTTGCATCACCTACCAATCACCAGCTCATAAATTCTGCACAAGGACATTCCACCCACTAGCATGGAAAGTGGATTCGCTCTCCTTCAGCTGGAAAGGCCTAACAGCATATGCATTCCCACCTCTTCCCTTGATACACAAGGTATTACTAAAAATCAAGGAAGAACGTCCAAGGATAATCCTGATAGCTCCAAACTGGCCAAGACAACACTGGTACCCACTGCTGAGGAGCATGTCTCGGAACAATATGTGGCCAATACCCCTGATGCCTTTGATGTTAACTCAGAACAACTACAGCATCATACATCCAAACCTAAAAACGTTGCAACTGACTGCATTGAACATCACATAGCAGCAGCTAATCCAGAACTTTCCCAAAGAGTTAGAGACATTATTCTTGAAGCACGCAGACCTTCAACAAGAAGAAACTATGCTGGAAAATGGAAAAGGTTTGTCATTTGGAGTACTGAAAGAGGAAAAGATGTGTCAAACATAGATATGCCTAACATTCTGGAGTACCTAGCTGAACTTCTTCATTCAGGCCTGTCCTACTCCTCCATCAAGATACATGCATCAGCTATTTCAGCAGAATACAGCTTTGATCCACCTGTTTTTTCTCACCCTTTGCTCAGGCAGTTCCTCAGAGGAATCAAGAATGTAAAACCTCCAAGGAAACCACCATTACCAGCTTGGGACTTAAACTTTGTGCTAGAAAAATTGACACTATCACCCTTTGAACCAGCAGCAACAGCAGACCTACAACACCTGTCATGGAAAACTGCTTTCCTACTGGCAATTACTTCAGCAAGGAGGGTTTCAGAACTACAGGCCTTAATGGCAGTGCAACCCTTCCTAATCTTCCACCAAGATAGAGTGTCCATGAGGACTAATCCTACATTTATGCCTAAGGTGGTATCCAGAGTGTCTTTAAACCAGGCAATCCACCTTCCTACCTTCTTTCCCAACCCACAAAACAGAGGGAAAGAATATTGCATACCTTGGATGTACATAGACAGCTACGCTACTACTTGGACAGAACAAAAAGTAGCAGAAAGACTGACCAACTTTTTGTAGCCTATGCAACAGGAAGGGAAGGAAAAGCTATTTCCAAACAGACAATCTCCAAATAGATAGGAAATTGCATACGATTCTGTTATTCCTTCCATGGAAAACCAATTCCACAGAACATAAGACCTCATTCTACAAGGGCAACAGCCACTACCACAGCCTTCTTACGAGGAGTGGCAACCAAAGACATTATTGAGGCGGCTACTTGGACCTCCGTGCATACATTTGCCAAGCATTATAATTTGCCTCTATATTCCAGATCCCGAGCAGGGTTGCCACTGCTGTACTGCAAGGGATCCTAAACACACCATAATCTAGTTTTATCCTCTTCCCCTTGTTGGCTATGGTATTCTACCCAGTTATGACTGCAGATGCATCCATGAAGGACATAGTACAGTTTTGTACCTACCATAAATGTAGATGTCCGAACTGGATAGCATCTGCAGTCAGGATTACCCTCCCTCCTTCCCCTCTGTGGTACTCCAAGGGTGTTTACCCTCCTAATAGCTAGCTGGTGGGGGGGAGTCTTTTATGGTGTATTTGTTTGTATATATGTGCATACATGCTTATTTTTGTGTTTACCTCTATCTTTTTGGAAACATTGGCATCTATCTAAATTTTAGCCTTCAAGAGGGCTACTGGCATCTGGGGCAAGAAACACTGAGGAAAATGGCGTCGGCTGATGCCTTTATACCCGAAGACCAACAGAGATGACGTCGGGTGAAGTGCGACATCAGCCGAAGCCGGACCCGGACTTTGGAATCCGGCCGACTGAAGGGCTGCCTGACGACAGGACAACCCAGTTGTTATGACTGCAGATACTATCCAGTTCGGACATCTACATTTATGGTAGGTACAAAACTGTACTTTATTCGCACTACCAGTATTCCACACAAACAGACTTCTTTTGCATCTTCACTTCTGTCTAAATCTACCGAGTTTCTAAGGCCAAGAGTATGCGCTACAGATGACCCAAACTCATGCACCTGCTTCCTTGCCACAACATCAAATGCTTAAAATGGCAGAAGACATTATGCTGATTAGGGGAAGTTAGCTTTCCCCTGCTAAGAGAGAGAGACCTGTCCCCAGCAGCTTTAACAGACAGAGTCCGACGACTCTGAGGTATCAGATTATGAAGACATGCCTTTATCTACGTATGAGGATTCAGATGCAGAGGATCCATTCCCTCTGCTTCTCCTCCAAAGTTTTTTTCTTTTGGTGCAACCTTGCATACTTTCAGAGAGCGTTTCCACTGGTAATGCCAAGACTATCCTCAGTCCAAAAAGAGACTCTGAGAATGTCTAGGTTTGCCACAACATAGGCCTTTAGCAATACCCTCAGTCCTGGATGTTGTGGATGATGTCTTTATGGAATCCAGTTTAACTCCTGATACTTTACACCCTGCTTCTAGGAAACCAGGCAGGTACTACGGAGTTCTGACTCTCACAAATTCCTTTTCAAAAATCCTACTGCTGACCAAGAGATAATCTCCCAGGGGCCTAAAGGTATCAAAGCAACTACAGCTAAGAATCCCCACCCCTTCGACAGGGATTCCAGAGCTTTAGACAGATGCGGTAAGAAAGTATACACCTCTGCAACTCTCGCTATTAGGGCTTTGAATTGCCAGTTTGACATGCTGAAGTCCCAATGACATATTATGGAACGTATTAAGCAAAAAATAGCTACCTTTATAGTCTGTGCAGAAAATAAAGAATTACAAGAGCTTATGCATTCTGCAGGCCAAGTCAGCAAGAGTACTTTGCAATGCGGCTTTGATGCCCTAGAAGCATCTTGCAGGGCAGCAGTCACTGGTTCTGTACTGAGAAGGCATGCTATGGCTTAAGGAGCAGACCTTGCCAGACTTGTGTCAAATCAAAATTACTAGATGCTCCTTTGAACAAGGACAATCTGTTTGGCACCAAAGCAGAAGAGGTTCTTAAAAAGATGGAAGAAAAAGCTAAGTCTATGTAGACAGTAAAAGATTTCTTGCAAGTACAGCCTCCTAGATTCAGTAGGCATTGCCCCTCGAAACATTGGTCCTTTCCAGTCCCCTCAAGGCCATCTCAGCCTAGATTCAGGGGAAACGGACCCCCCAGATTACAGTCTCAGGGTATGCAGAGATCTAAGCAATGGAGTGCCTCCACTTCAAAAACAGGGAGTGCTAAGCCACCCCCCCTTACTTCACTGGATTAGCATGTCTTACTTAGTGACTTCTCAACTCCACTCCCCACCTCTGTCCAACTGCTTGTGCCCCTAGGAGGAAAGCTTGCCAGTCATGCAAAACAACGGGACTTCCATCACCAAAGACCGATAGGTCTTCAACATTGTATCCCAGGGGTACAAATTTTACAACCACTCACTACCAACCCCAAAAGGGTTCCTAGACCTTCCTCCAAACCAGTGGACAGAGGTACAACAAAACCAACTTCATTCCCTGCTCTCTCCAAGGGTAATTCAACCTGTTCCTGCATAACGGATAGGTCAAGGGTTCTATTCCAGACTTTTCCTGGTACCCAGAAAAGAGGGCACTTGGCACCCAGTCCTAGATCTTTCCATTCTAAACACATTCCTGGTGGTACCAAAATTCAGAATGCTCACCCTGCAGCAGCTTCTTCCTATGCTGTCCAAAGATGCCTGGTTAGCCACCCTAGACTAAAGAGAAGCCTATCTGCACATCCCTATCAGGGATTCTTGCAGGAAATATCTTCGCTTCAGGGCAGGATCTATGCATTATCAAGTTCTCTGCACTACCCTTTGGCTTATCCACTGCTCCCAGAGTATTCAGAAAATGTCTGGCTCCAGCCATTGCCTACTGCAGACAAACAAAAATTCAAATTTACCCATACTTGGATGACTGCCTGATTCAGGCAGAGGGTCAAGAAACGCTGTTGCAGCACTTGATATTTGTAAAAAAAATAAAAAAAAAAAAAAAAACCTTCTAACCTCCTGGGGTACACCATCAAAGAAAAGAAATCAAAACTAGTCCCCAGTCAAAAGATTGTATTCCTGGGAGCAAACTTGGGCACAGCATCCCAGATGGCATTCCTTACTCCAGAAAAACAAGCCTGACAGACTACTTCACTCAAATGGCCACCAGAACCCAGCTGTCCCAAGGAAAATCCTGCAGGCCCTAGAGTTCATGGCCTCATGCATCCTACTAATTCCTTATGCCTGACTGCATATGAGTAAACTTCAACGGTACTTGTTCTTTGGAGCCAACATTCTCAGGACCTGGAAACTGTCATTCCTGTCATACCTTGTCTAAGGACAGAGTTTTTTTGGTGGGCAGCAACATGCAACCACAACAGGGGACTGCCCTTTACTCAACCCCATGCCTCCCAGACCATAACCACAGACACATCAGACTATGCCTGGGGGGCACACCTGGATGACAAGTGCATTCAGGGACACTTGAGCCCAAGTCAAATTCATCTGCACATCAACCAAAAAGAGATGCTAGCTGTTCAGCACACTGTAACAGCTTTCAGATCCCTACTCTCACCAGGACCCCTGCTAATAAAAACGGACAACACCACAGCTATGTGGTATATAAACAAGCAGGGGGGAGCCCACTCTTACACACATTGCAGGCTAGTTATGGCCCTGTGGAACACTGCCTTGGGCAATGCAGGTCCATCTGCAAGCTCAGTTCCTGCCAGGCAAACAAAACTCACTGGCAGACGACTTGAGTAGAAATCTCCAAGACCCACATGCATGGCAAT
Source organism: Protopterus annectens (assembly GCF_019279795.1). Lineage (NCBI taxonomy): Eukaryota > Metazoa > Chordata > Ceratodontiformes > Protopteridae > Protopterus > Protopterus annectens. The sequence continues at coordinate 1,366,892,076 of NC_056747.1, forward strand.
TAGAGACACACACCTTCAGCCTTCTGATTCAGAAATGGGGGATCCCAGAGGTGGATCTCTTTGCCTCCCCCTGCAATCACCAGCTCAGCAAATTCTGCACCAGGACACCTCACAGCAAGACCTGGAAAGTGGATGCCCTATTTTTCCAGTGGGTAAACCTCTCAATCTATGCATTCCCCCCTCTGCCCCTTCTCTCAAGAATATTGCTCAAGATAAGACAGGACAGACCAAGGACAATTCTGATTACCCAGGACTGGCCACGCCAGCACTTGTACCCACTCCTGAACAACCTCCCACCGGTACCACCCTGGCACCTACCCCAGAGCCCGACCCTTTTCACTCAGCGCGGGGGGGGGGCAGATCTTGCATCCGCAACTGCAAACCCTAAATCTTGCAGCCTGGCTTATTCCTTGAACTCTTCCCCCAGTGACCAGCCTAAGCAAGCAGGTGCTGGATGTCATTCTTGAAGCCAGAAGACCTAGTACAAGGAAATCCTATGCTGATAAGTGGAAAAGGTATTGCTCTTGGATTCAGTTTAAAGGAGAGGACACAATTCTGCCCTTTCTACCTCTAATCCTGGATTACTTAGTGGATCTACTCCACAGAGGCCTTTCCTTCCCCTCCATTAAGATTCATGCCTCTGCCATCTCGGCGCATTACAACTCTGAGCCACCCCTATTCTGTCACCCTATCATCAAACAGTTCGGGGCAAACAACTTAAGGCCACCAAGGAGAGCACCCACCCCTGCTTGGGACCTTAACCTTGTACTGGAAAAGCTCACACTTCCACCCTTTGAGCCAGCAGCGTCAGTAGAGTTAAAATTCCTCTCTTGGAAAACAGCATTGCTCCTGGCCATCACTTCAGCGAGAAAAGAGTGTCTGAGTTACTAGCACTTATTTTTCATGCTGACAGGGTCTCCCTCAGGACGAATCCTTCCTTTAATGCCCAAAGTGGTGTCCAGTGTGGCTCTCAACCAATCTATTCATTTGCCATCCTTCTTTCCTAATTCTCAAAATAAAGGGGAAAGGATCTTATGATCCTTGGACATGCACAGACAGCTCAGATTCTACCTGGATAGGACTAAGCCCTTCAGGAAATCTGACCAGTTATTATTCAGTTTTGCACCAGGGGCAGAGAGCAAGGCCATTTCAAAACAGACAATTTCCAAATGGATAGCACACCATATCCATTTCTGCTAAAAACACCATGGGAAACCATCCCCTTAGGGGGTCAGAATATATTCCACTAGGGCAACATCTACTTCTACAGCATTCCTCAGGGGAGTCTCTACCAGGGACGTTCTGGAGGCTGCTACTTGGAGTTCTGTACACACATTCACCAAGCATTACCACCTGCCTATATTTTCCAAATCCAGGGTGGGTTTTGCAACTGCAGTCCTGCAGGGCATTCTAGCCAGCCCAAACACTTCTTGACTGCCTCCACCCTTTCTACAGCTTTGGGAATCAACCCAAGTGTGATGACTACAACAGTGAAATACTAAGAACATAGTACAGTTATGTACAGTTTCCTAAATGTAGATGTTCAACTGTATTCACTGTTGCAGTCCTGGATGATCGTGTTTCACTGTTGCAGTAATTACATTTGGGTAATCTGCTGGCAGGTTGTCCTCAGTAGGTCTGAATTTCAAATTCTTGGGTCCTGCGTCGGTTGCTGTCTCTTCTTCCATGACGTCAGGTCGTCAGGGGTATAAAGCATGCAGCCGTCGCCGTTTTCTTTAGTATTTCTTGACGTGCGGTGCCCGAAACAGAAGCATTTCGCAAGTGCCGGTTGGCTGACTACTGAAATATTCACGTTTGAGTTTCACAACGTTTGAGTTTCAGAACCCAAGTCTTCAATAAAGCTAAATACCCCGTTGGGGGAAATTTTTTTTCTTGCTTTTTACTGATGTCAGAAAAAGTTAATTGTATTACTTGTGGGAAACAAATACCTCATAAGGATTTCCATTTATACTGTATTCCTTGCCTAGGCCCTGATCACAACATGCCTGGCTGTCAGTTTTGTGCTAGATTTAACCAACGCACTATTAAGCGTCTGTATATTTTTGCGTCTTTAGTATTTTGGAAACAGATTTAACTACCCAGAGATGTCGTCGGATAGCAATCAGACTACCGGAGTACATAAAAAATGCAAAGAAAAGGACAGAAAGGCAGTAGAAATCCAAAACCGACGAAGCTTCTCCTAAGCCAGTTGTCGGTTCGCCGGTACTTAGTGAGGCACTTTCACAGCCCCTGATACCCGCAACCTTTGAGTCGCAGGCCTCTACCGACACCCATGTAGAGTCCGGCATGCCACAAGATACTCAAGGTATTTGACCGACGGATGTATCTCCCTCTGATGGGTCCAGAGCCACTGAGCAGGCACAGGCTTCTGAGGGTGTATTCAGACCTCAACATTTTTATATCAAACCGAAAGCTGCAAAACCAAAGGCAAAGACACCTTCAAAAACTAAAAAAAAAAAAAAAAAAACGCCTGAGCCACGTGCACAGACTTCTATGCCTAAAAAACAGATTATCAAAATGGCTGAAGACCTTATTACTGTGATCAGGGGTACCCATCCCCCTCCAGATAAGAGGCCTAGGCAAGACACCCACTATGAATCTTCAGATCAGGTTTCTATTTCTTCTGATCAGGAATTATCTTTACCTCCCTATGGGGATTCTGATGCTGAGGAGTCTGTTCCATCTGCAGCTCCTCCTGAGGACTGATCATTTGGAGAAACCTTGCATACTTTGAGGGAGCATTTTCACTGGGAGAGTCGAGACTTCTCAGAATCAAAAAAGAAGCTCGGGGATTTCCTCCTCCTCCCTCAGCACAAGCCTTTAGCCATTCCCCCTGTGTTAGACATTGTGGATGATGTTTTTTCGGAGTCAAGCCTGACCCCTGACACTCTACCTCCAGCTCCCAGTAAGCCTGGCAGGTATTACTGGGTCCCTGACTCTCATAAATTTTTATTTAGAAACCCTGCTGCTGATCCTGAAATTATTTCACGGGGTCCAAAGGGAGTCAAGGCCTCAACAGCAAAAAACTCTACCCCCTCCAACAGAGATTCAAGGGTGCTGGACAGATGGGGGGAAAAAAAGGTTTATACATCTGCAACCTTGGCAATTAGGGCCTTAAACTGTCAATTTCATATAATTAAGTACCAACAACATGTTATGGGATTGCTGAAACAGAAAATTATGTTGATTTCAGGATGTGCAGTAAATAAAGAATTGCAGGAATTATTGCATGCAGCTGAATAAGTTGGAAAACATATTTTGCAATGTGGTTTTGATGAGGCCCGCGATTCCGCAGTTACTGGATCTGTGATTAGGACGCATGCCTGGTTAAAGGAGCAAAATTTGCCTGATCATGTTAAAGCTAAATTGCTAGATGCACCTTTACAGCATAATTCTTTGTTTGGTATTAAGGCAGAAGAGGTTTTAAAGAAAATGGAAGACAAAGCTAAGTCTGTGCAAACTGTTGGTAAGAAAAGTGCAGCCACCTAGATTCAGTAGACACTGGCCTTACAAAACATTGGTCCTTTCTTGTGTCAGACAGAGCTCAAAGGGACAAATCCAGACGCTGTAAGGGTTCCAGGTACCAGGCTCAAGACTCATACAGGTCGAAGCAATGGGGCGCATCCACCACCAAATCTGGGGGAGATAAAGCGCAAACGTACAGAAAGCAATCCCAATGACTTCCCTCTGCCTACACCAAGCACTTGTCTATTGGCAGCACCCATAGGGGGAAAATTGGCAAAATTAGCAATTAATAAGCCAGGACAAGTGGGTACTGAACATCGTATCACAGGGATACAGATTCCATTTCCACACACTGCCAATGACAAATGGTTGGCCAGACCTGCCAAAAAACAATGGGCAGAGGCACAGAAACAAGTTACGTCCCTCATGGATATGAGGGCCATTCAGACAGTACCAGAACAGGAAAAAGGGCAAGGTTTTTTACTCAAGACTGTTTTTGGTACCCAGAAAGGACGAGGCCTGGCGGCCAATACTGGATTTATCGATTTTGAACACATACCTGGACATTCCAAAATTCAAAATGCTCACCTTGCAACAGCTTCTGCCCATGCTGGGCAAGAATGCTTGGCTGGTGACTTTAGACTTAAGAGGCATACCTGCACGTCCCAATAAGACAGTTGTGCAGAAGATACCTCAGATTCAAGGCTGGCTTAATGCATTACCAATTCTCTGCACTGCCCTTTGGCTTATCTACTGTGCCCAGGGTCTTTACAAAGTGCCTGGCACCAGTAATTGCATTTTGCATACAAAAGTATTCAAATATATCCTTACTTGGATGACTGTCTCATTCAAGTAGAGAACAAAGACACTCTTCTATGACAAATAAAACCAAATAAGAAGCCAAAAAGGAGAAGAGATGCTGGTAATTCGAAAATAAATCATGCTTCCACAATCAATGAACGCTTTATTAACCATCCGCGTTTTCGTCCTGCTATGGACTTCATCAGATATAAAAAACCTTAGTACAAACTTCCTTTTTATACATAAATAATTCAACCCCAACCAATCATTTCGTGCTTTCATTTTGAATTAACAAATGAACTACCATGTATCATTAAATGAAACTAATTAATCTTCTGTGACACCTGGCGTTTGTGAAAAGGCTTCTAGCATGCCTAGTGTACACAAACAAAAAGAAATCACAACTGGTACCCTCTCAAAAGATAACATTCTTGGGTGCAAGCTTGCATACAAATGCCCAGATGGCTTACCTCATGGCAGACCAACAAAGGCAACTGACTACTTCAAACTGATGGCAACAAAAACCCAGTGTTCTGCAAGACAAATTCTGCAGGCTCTGGGCTTCATGGCATCCTGCATCCTACTAATTCCATATGCAAGATTGCATATAAGGAAACTGCAATGGTACCTGAAAAGTTTATGGAGTCAACATTCACACAGTCTGGAAACAATGATCCCTCTCATCCCCTGCCTGCAGCAGGAGTTTCTATGGTGAGCAAAGGCCTGTCACCAAAACATGGGATGGCCCTTCACTCTACCCCCTGCCAGCCAAACCTTAACAGACTCATCAGATTATGCATGGGGGGCCCACATGGCAGGAAGATGCATTCAGGGCATATGGGCACCAAATCAAATGCATCTACATATCAACCAGAAAGAGATGCTAGCTGTTCAAAATGCCCTAACAGCTTTCAAGGCCTTACTTCATCCAGGACAGCTACTGATAAAGATGCACAACACCACAGTCATGTGGTATATAAACAAGCAAGGGGGCACACACTTATAGCCCCTTTGCAGATTATCCATGGTGCTGTGGGACACAGCTTTGACCTACCAAATAAATCTTCAAGCTCAATTTCTGCCAGAAAAACAGAACACTCTGGCAGATGATTTAAGCAGAAACCTTATGGATCTTCGAGTGGAAACTAAATCCACAAGTATTCAGCATGATAACAGAGAAATGGGGGAGCCCAGACATAGATCTATTTGCCTCTCCTCAAGATTATCAATTGAAAACATTCTGCACAAGGACTTATCACAGACAAGCATGGAAAGTGGACGCCCTATCCTTCAGTTGGAAAAACCTGTCAGTTTACTTCTTCCCTCTTCTGCCTCTCCTACCCAAGGTCCTATTAAAAGTCAGGCAAGAGAGGCCAAAGATGATATTAATTGCCCCGGACTAGCCCCGCCAATACTGGTACCCAGTCCTAAGGAACTTGTCTCAATACCCAGCTTGGACCTTGCCTCAAAGACCACAACTACTGTCCCAGCAAAACAGTCGGATCCTGCACAATCAACTACAGACTCTGAACCTGGCAGCATGGCTAATCATGTAATCATACGAACGACACCTCTCAGTAAAGCTGTGATGGATGTCATTTTGGAAGCCAGCAGGCCTAGTACTAGAAAACCTTATGCTGCAAATGGAAGAGATTCTGTGCTTGGAATCGAGCACAAGGAACTGATACAGCAGAACCACATATTCCTCCGATATTACAATACTTAACTGAGATGCTTGACAAAGGCCTATCTTTCTCATCAATCAAAATCCATGTCTCTGCCATTTTGGCTCATTACAATACAGAGCCACCAATCTTTTCTCATCCTTTACTAAAGCAGTATCTTAGAGGAACCAAAAACCTGAGGCCTCCTAGAAGATCACCATTACCTGCATGGGACCTCAATTATGTGTTGGAAAAGCTCACCCTGCCTCCATTTGAACCAGCCGCTACCGCTGATATAAAGTTCTTATCATGGAAGACAGCTCTGCTACTAGCAATTACTTCAGCAAGAAGAGTTTGAGCTACATGCCCTCATGGCTGGTAGATCCTTTTATCATATTTTACCCAGACACGATCTTTGAGGACAAATCCTACTTTTATGCCTAAGGTGGTTTCCAGTGTGGCTCTTAACCAAACAATTCATCTGCCAACTTTTTATCCAAATCCCAGAACAAAGGGGAGAGAATTCTGCATTCCTTGGATGTACACATACAGCTAAGGTTCTACTTGAGTAGGACAAAAGCTTTAAGAAAAACTGAGCAATTACTAGTCATATGCTGCAGGATCAGAAGGAAAGGCTATCTCAAAGAAGACAATTTCAAAGTGGATAAGCCACTGCATCCGTTTCTGCTACTTACACCATGATAAACCTTTGCCCAAGGGCATTAGGTCACATTCCACCAGAGCTGCAGCTACTTCAGCAGCCTTTCTCAGAGGAGTACCAACCAAAGATATTCTCGAGGCTGCTACTTGGAGTTCTGTTCACACCTTTACAAAGCATTACCATTTGCCTCTCTTTAAGTCCAGGGCAGGCTTTGCCACTGCAGTGCTGCAGGGCCTTATAGCTGCACCTAATGCTGTTTAGCTCCAGCCTCCCAACCATAGCGTTGGGATTCTACACAAATGTAATGACTGCAACAGTGAAACACGAAGAACATAGTTTAGTTGTGTACACTTACCATAAATGTAAATGTTAGTGTATTCACTGTTGCAGTCCAGGTTATCCTTCCACCATCCCCCTGTAATTCTGCAGTTTATCTTTCCTTCTCTGTCTTCTACAACCTATGTGGTGTATTTGCTTAAAGATGAAGGTAAAGTTTATACTGATGCATGTGTATATGTATATATATATATATATATATATATATATATATATATATATATATATATGTATGACTGAGGGCTGCCAGCAGATTACCCAAATGTAATGACTGCAACAGTGAATATACTCTAACATCTACATTTATGGTAAGTGTACACAACTGTACTTTACTCCCTCCAGCCCCCTTCTATCTCTCTCTCGCTCTCGTCTGTGTATACTACTCACCCCTTACAGAGTTATTGGTATTTGTATTTACTTTTTACTGGTAGGGATTTTTTTCCACCATAGCTTAGCTCCCTATTGGGAGGCTCCTGACATTTGGGGCAAGAAAAACTGATGTAATGGTGTCGGCTGCCTGTTTTTATACCCCCTGATGACCTGCCGTGACAGCAACCAACGCAGAAATACTAAGTCTCTGGTATTCGGGCCAACTGAGGGCTTACCTGCAGGCAAATAACCCAAGTGTGATGACTGCAGCAGTGAATACACTGTAACATCTACATTTATGGTAAGTGCATACAACTGTACTTTCCCCTGGTTCTAAACTACTTGTGTTAATTGATAAAAACTGACCTTTTTTATTCTTCTGTAAAAGTACACCTCTCGGCCATTTCAGCCTGCCCCTGAACCCCCCCCCCCCTTTTTGCTGGCCAGGCTCGACATAAAGCTCTTCCTTAAAGGCGTCTTGCACATGAGATCACCTAGGAAACCTATCTCTCCGCCTTTAGACCTTAACTACATCTTACAGAAATTAACCCAACATCCCTTTGAATCTGCCAGGCCTTTCTCTTTGCAGATGTGTACATGGAAGTCGGTCCTGCTGGTTGCCATTACTTCAGCCAGAAGAGTGTCAGAATTGCAGGCTTTAATGCCCAGTCCCTCCTACACAGTCTTCCACAAAGACGGTGTATCCTTGCGAACCAACCCCTTTTTTATGCCTAAAGTGGTCATTGATCTCTCTTAACCAATCCATTCATCTGCCCACCTTTTTTCCCTCACCCACTAGTGAAGGGGAGAGGATAATGCACTCCCTGGGTGTACACAGAGAACTTGGATTCTACCTGGACAAGACCAAGGCCATCACAAAGACTGACCAGCTCTGTCTCCTTCCACCACAGAGCCCTGGGAAAGGCAGTCTCCAAGCAAACCATTGCATGCTGGATCAGGAAAGCTATTTGCTTCTGCTACTCTCACCATGGAAAGGAACCCCCAAGGAGAATCAAAGCCCATTCCACTAGAGCTATGGCCACCTCAAGGGCTTCCATGAAAGGCTTAGACACAGCTTTCATTTTGGAAGCCACCTCCTTGGCTACCCATCCATACCTTCACCAAGCATTACAAATTGGACTAAGCATTTACCACCAACCCATCATCCACTTAAGCTGTGGTATGCTCCCACTCCTAGAATATTGCAACATAGGAATAGGACATAGAGTGGTTGTGTAAAATCTTACCATAAGTATAGATGTCCTTCTCTTCATGTTGCAGTATTCCTTCCCGCCCACCAGTCCCCCCAGGTCTTATACCTTTCCTGTACTACCTACATTTCAGTAGGTCTCCAAGTCACATACCTATAAACTGGCATAACTCCTGCTGGCCCTTATTCTCTGCCTGCTGACCTTCAAGTTCTGAGGATTGTGCGTGCAGACATCACATATAAGGCCCCTGGTTTATGGCCCTATGTGTGACATCTTACCCCACACTACAGCAGCCAAGCTGAAGCTTTTGTATAGACGCCGACGTACAAGTCTCCTGAGGGCAGGAAATCCCACACCTAAAATACTGCAACATGGAAGAGAAGGACATCTGTGGTTATGGTAAGATTTTGCACAACTATTCTTTGCTAGAAAAGAGTCATGTAAGAGGTTGCCTCTGATTAGCGAGGGTCCGGAACTTACTAAAGATTCTTCTTGGTGCCAAAAAAAAAGACTGGGGACATGAGAGCAATTTTGGATCTCAGCAAACTGTCAGTCTGTTCAGTTTGCAAAGTTCTGGATAGTCACGGTTCATTCCATTCTGCCATTTCTGCTAAGGATGACTGGATGTGCTCAATAGATCTTCAGGATGTATGCTATCGTATCAAAATGAACAGGCGATCCAGGAGATACCTACTGCTCTGGCTGGGAGCCAGTTATTACCAGTACAAAGTACTGCCCTTTGGTCTCACCACAGCCCCCCCCTAGGTGTTTACCAGGTGCATGACTTCCTACGGACCATCAGTAGTATGTTACATCAACAGACAGGGGGGAACCAGATGTTACCCTCTTTGTTGAGAAGCTTTGTGAGTTTTGCAATGGGTGATCTCTTCCATTCGCTTTCTAATAGCAATGTACATCCCAGGGAAATCCATTGTGATTGCAGACAAGTTAAGCTGGTCTATTTTGATGCCTCACAAGTGGTTTGTCAAAGTCAATGTGGTGGAAAGAATTTTCTGTCAGTGGGGCCAACCGTGCTACGATCTTTTTGCCTCTCCCCTCAACAAATGCAGCAGGTTCTTTGCCCTAATCCCCCCACCAAGGGAGTCAGAGAAATGCTTTACTTCTTACTTGGCCCCATGGTCTTCTTTATGCTTATCCCGTTAGCCCTCATTCCCAAATTCCTTCAGAAAGCATCTCGATTGAAGAGCACAGTTGTCCTCATTGACCCTTACTGGCTTCGTCAGATTTGGTTTGTCTTCCTTTGGCCTCATCTTTTACATCCACCCTGGATTCTGGATCCACCTCTAGACCTCCTGTCTCATCCGACAGGCATGACTCACCCAGACATAACAGGCCTCAAGCTGACTGCATGGTTTCTCCATTTCCATTGATTGCTAGACAGCCCAGGCTCTCTCCTCCCATCTGTCACATTTTAGCTTCCCATAAAGCTTCCACCACAAGTATTTACAAAAGTAAATTAAAAAAATTGTTCTTTGGACCCTGAGCAAAATCTTAGATCCCTTTTCAGCACCGGTTTCAAATGTCCTTGACTTTTTAGCCATAATTTCCAGTGAAGGTGTTAGTTCCTCAGCTATTAGAGTCCAGTTAGCAACCATTTCCGACTTTCATCTGGGGGTCTATTCTTCTTTAATTTCTTCTAAACTTTGCAAAACCTTTGAGGATCTTTTTTTACTTGGACGCCCATTCAAAGATCCTAGTCCTCCTTGGGATTTATATGTCATGCTTAAGGCCTTGACTCTGCCTCCCTTTGAACCTTAGACTAAATCTGACCTAACAATGTTAACTTGGGAAAACTGTCTTAGTTGCTATTAAATCTGCCAGAAGAGTATCTGAACTCCAAACTTTCTGCTAAACCTCCTTGTATAGTTTTTCACAAGGGTAGGGTATCTTTACAGACTAATCAGTCCTTTTTACCAAAGGTGGTTTCAGAGTCTATTAAGTCATTAATCTCCCAGTTTTCTTTCCAAACTTTTCAAACAATGGCTAATGTATGTTACATTTATTGGATGTGTACAGACAGCTACGTTTCTATTTTCAGAGTTAAGGATTTAAGAAAGTCTGAACAATTGTTTCCTTTTCTGATTCCAAACTAGGCAAACCAGTATTTAAAGTTACTTTGGCTAAATTAACTGATTGATTGCATTACCTTTACTCATCAAAAAGTGGGTTTGCCTTTACCAAAACCACCTAGAGCCCACTCCACAAGGTCTCTGGCAACCTCATCAGCCTTTTTTTCTAGAATTTCTTTGGATATTTGTATAGTTGCAGTTTAGGCTAATCCTCCTACCTTTATTGCTCATTACAAACTGGATCTGGTCTCTAGGGGAAGAGCAGCCTTTGATTTGGTGGTGCTGTGGAATATCGTTCCTGAGTCCTTCCAGGATTTAGGTAGCTGGGGACTCTGTCCTAACAGTTGAGGAATGAATGAACATGACATCAGATTAAAAAGTTATGTACTCACCATAACGTTCCATCTGTGTTGTCCCTTTTCATTCTTAACTTCCACCCACCTTCCCCTTCTTTATTTTACTTCTGGAGGGATCAGAGTATTGTAGGGAACCTCTGTTTTTTGTTTGAGCTCGAGCTTCTGTTCCTTTCTGAGTTTTTACTAGTCTGTCAGCTGTATGGGCAATAAACTAGGTGTGAGGTATGTTAGGTTGGTGGGGCATTATGGGTAAATAGGGGAGCTCGAGAGTTCAAGAATCCTATGATCTGGAAGAAACGGTCAAGTCTGATCTGAGCTCAGCAGTTTAGGAATGGAAGTAGACAGCACAAATGGAACTTTATGGTGAGTACATCATTTTTTAATTTATTACCAGTTAAAGGTGTGAGGATCTTAGGGTTCTATTTGGTACATGCCATTCAATGAGATTTGACAGCAATGGTGTTTAAGTGGATGGTGAAGTGTTTTGTGTGCTGTAAGTAGCTGGCAAACTGTCATGTAGCCAGTAGAGGGTATTGAATTAGGTTGGAGGGTAGCCTAATGGTTAAGGTGTTTGCCTTACAAACACAAGGTGCAGGGTTTGAGTCTCAAAAGGGATAATTGGCTAAGCTTAAAATGGCTCACAAGGGCAGTTAGCTTAGTACTAATCTATGAACCTATGAACCTATGAATGCCATGTAGTGGTGGGAGCAGTTTGGGAGGCTGCAGGTGACTTTATTAATTTTGTTTTGGGGTTTTCTAGTTTGTTTGGTGGAAAAGGTGAGATTTGTGAATATTGTTGAGGCAAATGGGAGGGTAGGAAGAAGTGGCACTGTTTTTTTTTTTTACCATCACTTAGTAGGTGCTTTGCTCTGTAAAGAGAGCCTAGTTTGCAGTGTCTTTTTGACTGCAGTGTTAATGTACAGACTAAATTTTTCATTCTGAAGAAGTCTGCCTTGTGCAGACAAAAGCGCTCATATTTGTTGGATTTATCGTTAAAGTTGTGAATAAAAGACTTTTTTTGTCTGTCAGTACGGAACTTTTATTATTTTTTTAAATTTTATCAGTGACAACTCCTAGTAATTTTGTGTTGGTAACATTTTCAGCATTCATGTCCAAGATATTAATGTCAGTGCTGTTTTGATTTATCTGTTGGGGAAGAAATAACGATTAGTTTGTTTTTTGGGGGTTTAAGAGCAGTTGAGATTTATTTAGCCAGTCTTCTATAGTGGTTAGTTTCCTGTGTGATGGTTTTTAAGGTCAGAAGATTTGAGGCAGAGTGAACTGAAGTTTAGTTGTCAGCATATTGTTTTATGGTGATTTAGTTTTGATTCTTTGTGCATGTCATTAATGAAGATACTGGAAAGTAAAGCCCCAAATAGGGAGCCTTGGGGGACTCCTGCAATGATTGGAAGGATGGTGGAGTGGGAGTCGTACTCTTTTACAGACTGGGTGTGATTGTTTAGGTAGATGGTGACCCAGCTAGCTGAGGGAGTTGAAGCCTGTAAGATTTAGTCTTTGGAGGAGTAGTTGATGTTAGACCATGTTGAAGGCTTTTGACAAGTCAGAGAAGAACATGAGACAAACTTACTTGAGTTTTTACTTTGAGTAATGGTATCCAGGAAATGTAATTGGGCAGTTTTGGTGCTGTGGTGGGGTTGAAAGCCATGTTGAGTAGGAAAAAGTAAATGGTTGTCAAGTAGAAATGCTTAGGGGTTGATATATGCATTTTATGTACTGTGGAGAGGGTAGGAAAGATTGCTATAGGGTGATAGCTCAACAAATCTGTGGATATGCCACCTTTCTGTATTAGAATTATGAAGGAAGCTTTCCATAGGGCTTGGTATGTGGTTTTCTGAAATGGATCTATTAAGCAGGGTAGCGAATGGTGGCAGAGGCCTGTACTGGAGCATTTGGATGGCATGTCATCAGCAGCTTTTGTGAATTTGTTTTTATAATTGTGTTTGTCTAGATGATTGTTAGATGGACCCGGGATGTAGAGCTTTGGTCTGGAGTGTTAGGTGGGGCAGGTATACTTTATTTTTAACTATAGCACTGTTTATGAAGTGTTTGTTGATTTGTCTGCAATGTCTTGGCTGGTTTCAGATGGGAAAGGCTTTGAGATGGGTTTTTTGCCTGGTTTTAGGAGGTGGCTTAAATCTTGCCAAAATCTTTTGAGGTTTTGTGTGTGTGGTCTGGTTTGCGGACAAGTTGTTTTTATCGTAATGAACTTGTGCCTTTATGTGATTTCTGAGGCACCAGTATTTATCTAGGTAGGACTGGGTCTTTGTTTTTGACCCCATTGTTTCCCAGTTATTTGTTTCTCATGAGTTTTTTAATTTGACAGGATAGCCATGGAGCAGAATTTTTTACTCCGTCTCGGCGAGACTTGGTGTAGTATAGTTAAGTAGGAGCTGCTGAAGTGACAACTTCATAAAGAGGCCTGTTGAAGGGGTTCCCAGTCACATTAAGTGTGTTGTTAAATATGGATTTATCAAAATTAGTGACGTTTCTCAGAGTTGAAGTCTAGAGGTTTGGGGGGCTTGTAGTGTTTAAGTATAAGCAAAACGTGTCAATCAAAAACAAGTGAAAAAGTTATAAATCCAAACTCGAGCCACTGACTGCTGAACACCGATACTTCAGTTTTGCAATAAATAAAACCAATACAAGGATAAGTGCTTTTGTCTCAAAATTTGAGACTACATCAGATAATAAATTAACGTTTTTCACCATTTTTATAATACCATCATTAATTACATTCCTGACTCACTATTAACTTTATCCAAATATGCTAGACTGTTACTTTACCTTAATATATCAAAACACCTAAATTAAATATTTCAATTGATAAAATCAATTTGTACCAATAAGAAATTTAAAAATAAAATATAAAACATTTAACTGAAATAACAATATCAGAAATAGTTTTTTTACACCATAGCTGCCTTTTTCTTAAGGACTGGTTTAAGGGACACGTTCGTTAAGTCCTGGAGTATGGTGGCTTTCAGTCTTAACTCCCACATCAGTTCTTTCTTTAAGGTTGGATGTTAAGTTGTCAGTCTCGCCTTCATTCTTGCTTGATGGGTTCGGAGCCGATCCTCGGCTCCGACTCGGCACTTGCTTTAGCTCGAGAACTCCTTTTACCAGCTCGAGGCAGCCCCATATCCCATGATGCAAGGCAGTAAGTACCCAGATCTCGTTTGCCGCTTCGCTTGGAAGGTCTTCTTTTTACCAGCTCCTGGTAAGTTGTTTCACTTTGTGATTTTCAAGCCCCTTTTCAGTCAAAAACTAAATTTTTCATAGTTTAAATTTAATTTCTATCACTTGCTGACAGAAATTCCCTGTCTGTTTTAATTTTTTCTTAGTTATTCCCTATCCCATCCCCCCCCTGTTAGGGTGTGTGTGTTGGTGTTTTTTATACAATACCTTTTGGTATTTTGTGTAATTTAATTTATTTTGACTGGTGTGTGTGTGTATTGTGTGTCGGCACCATGTCAAAGGAGAGGGTTTCAGGTTTTAAGAAGTGTGACTCGTGCTGTCAGAAAATGTCTCTGACAGACGGTCACACTTCTTGCCTGTATTGTCTGGGCCCTCTTCACCTGCAGGACTCCTGTGCTATTTGTCACTCCTTCAGCCAGAGAGTCCTGCAGGAGAGACATAACAAACTGGTTCTTAGGGGCCTTCTTAAGCCGGAGGGCTCTCCGGCTAAGTCGGCTCCACCGAAACCAGCAAGAGTTTCCAAGGCCCAGGCTTCTGTTTCTAAGCCTGCGGCCTCGGCTCCGACTCGTATTGAGTCGAGATCGGCTCCGGCTGGAGCCGATTCTGGCTTGACTAAGCCTTCGGCACCGATGGCTATCGGTGCCGAAACTGTATTGTCCACTTCGATGTCTGCTCCGATCGGCTCTGACACCCATGTGGCACAGGCATCGGTGTCGGCTCCGATCGGCTCCGACACCGTTACTTTGGTGGCTGTATCGGCTCCGGCTGGAGCCGATACATCGAGGCGTTCTGTCGGCTCTGAGAAGTCTGCGCCGACAGGATCTGTAGCGTCGGCTCCGATGGCTCGTTCCAGGAAGAGGTCGAGGTCTCCTTCCTTGGAGCCGATACTTTCGGCTCCGGCTTCACCTCTTCTATCGGAACAGAGCCATCGGAGCCGATCTTCAAGGTCATCCAGGTTGTCAGACCATGACCTAGAGAGAGTGGTCAGCAGATTGCTCAAGTCACAGGTACTGGCCCAAATGCTTCACAGTCCGTCTCAGCAGGCGACTGTTGGTCCACACCCGTTACAGTTCCTCCTTCAACTCTACCCCAGAGCTTGGAGTTGGAGTCTTCGGGCATGGTTACTGCTACGGCTGGAGGACGGATACCCCCTTCTGTTCCTTCAGCCTCTACTCTTATCTCCTCTTCCTTAGAGGGATTCGTGGTCGGGCTTCCATGGTCTCCTCCGAGGGGTGAGTGGCATCGGACCCTTGTCCGAGCCCGCTCTTCCCCTTGGAGCCTCGGCCTTGGTGAGCTCGGCTCCGACATCTGCCTCGGATGCTTCCCTTTCGGTGGTCCCTGGAGTTCCTAGCTCTTCGGAGCGGGTTCTCTCGGACCTGCCTGGGAGGGGAGCATTCGAGGTGATGAAGAGTGTACTGGCCACTGGTATCAGTCAGCAGTCTCTTCCGTAGCTCCTCCCTCTATTGTACCTGTTGACATCTCTGCCACTTCTCTTGCTACAGGACCCAGAGATCCTCCGCCTCAGGTTTCCCCATTGGGAATTTCCCCTCTTCCGAGGATTCTCCTGATGTTTCGGGAGATCCTCCTAGGAAGAGGACTTGTAAGAGGAAGCATGTAGACTCCCCCGAGTCTGTCACGTCGGATACTGACTTTGATGAGTCAGAGGGATCCCCTAGATCCCCCTCTGAGGATGTCTCCTTTCAGACATCCTAGAACTTCTGAAACAGAGGGAAACTGGCCCACCAACAATCCCTCTGAGGATGAGTCAGTATACCTAGAGGCGTTTGGATCTCGGCCCTCCACCTCCTGGGTGTCTCCGCCTTCGACCCCTTATGCAGGTTATTGCACGAAAGGCGTGGACAGCTCCTGACTCTGTAGAGCCAGTCCCTAGGAGGCCTTCTAAATTTATCACTGCCCCTAGTGACAAACAATTCCTTACCAAGGGTGTCCCGCTGATGCCATGGTGGTGGCTGCGGCCACCAAAAGGAACTTGCAGATCCTTCCGTGCCCGTCCATCCTCCTAATAAGGACTCTAGGACCATGGATAGGTACGGCAAGCGGATGTTTTCCTCAGCGACCTTTGCTATCCGTTCGCTGAATTATCTTTGTCACTTCACCAGACTCCAGAGAGATATCCTGAAGGAGCTGGGAGAAGTAGTTCAGGATCCTACAGCTGCAGGGGCTCAAGAAAAGATTGCTTCGCAGCTAGGAACCCTCAATTCCATTGCTAACTCCTCCATGCGGCTAATATCTTATGCTGCGGATGGAGAGTAGAGCCGAGGCACAGGGGGGGCTCTTGGGCGCCAAGCCTGGATGCGGCTATGTGATTTTGCGGATCCCTTTAAGGCGTCCTTCACAAATTCTCCCTTTGATGGGTCAGCTTTGTTTGGCCCTCAGGTGAAGGAGACCTTGACCAGGTGTGAGCAGGACGGCAAGACTCTTTCTGCTGTTGGAGTCCGTTTTCCACCCCTTCTAGGCCTTATCCCAAGGGACAGAAGGGTGGGAAGATGTGGTTCCGTAAATCCCAAGGAGTCACGCCGGATTCACGTGGTCAGTTTACCCCTAGAGGCAGAGGGGTAACAACAACAGACGCGCTCTAGAGGCAGAGGGGTCCGAAGAACCAGGGAAACCGGGAGCCTCTCTCTGATAAGCCCTTTCAGCATCCCTGAGATGTTGCCCGGCTGTCCCTCCTTGGAGGCAGTCGGGGGAAGATTATCACTGTACCCAGAAGCCTGGCATTCCCTCACTCAAGACAGATGGGTACAGTCGATCATATCCAAGGGTTACATAATTCCTTTCGAGGAAAGTCCCTTCCCTCAAGTTCCCTTCCAGATATACCACCGGTCTAAGGGACATTGCAGAGTTAGAAATCGCAAAACTACTGCAAAAGAGCCATTCAGCCAGTTACAATAGACCATTCAGAGCCGGAATCTACTCAAGGTTCTTTTGGTCCCCAAAAAGACGGGAGACTGGAGACCAATATTGGATCTCAGCAGACTCAACAAGTCTGTCAGGAAGACAAGATTCGAATGGTCACTCTTCAGTCAATTCTGCCCTTCTTACAGAAGGACAACTGGATGTGCTCAATAGATCTTCAGGATGCGTACTATCACATCAAAATTCACAGACGCTCCAGGAGATTTCTCCGCTTTCGGCTGGGGTCCAGTCATTTCCAGTTCAGAGCCCTGCCCTTTGGTCTCACTACAGCCCCCAGAGTGTTCACCAAATGCATGGCAGTGGTCACGGCTCACCTGAGACGTCAAGGATTCCAGGTGTTTCCGTATCTCGACGACTGGCTCCTGTCAGCCACCACCAGGCATCAGCTTATACAAGCCAGGGATTACACAATAGACCTTTGTTCTCATTTGAGCATCTCAGTCAACTTGGAAAAGTCATCCTTATCGCCCTGCCAGTCTATTACCTTCATAGGCGCAAACTTAAACACTGTTCGGATGTCAGCTACCCTTACAGAACAAAGAGTTTCAGACATTCAAACTCATGTCAGGATCATTCTGGCCAGCAAGAAAGTTCAGGCCAGAATGGTTCTAAAGGTATTAGGTCTCATGGCTGCGGCCATTACTCTTCTTCCCCTGGCTCGATTCTACATGCGCCTCCTTCAGTGGATGCTGTTCACACAGTGGTCATACCAGCAACTCCCAATGCGTCACCAGATTCTGGTGACACAAACATGCAAAGAACATCTTGCTTGGTGGATCACATCGTCTCAGGTTCACCAAGGCAGGTGCTTTGTACCTCCGTCCCCGATAGCCACTGTCACCACGGATGCCTCCCTGATCGGGTGGGGGGGGTCATTATCAGGGCAGGATGGTTCATGGGACGTGGCAACCGCTCGAGTACCATCTGCACATAAATGTCCTGGAGATGAGAGCAGTGCTTTTAACGTTGCAAGCCCTCAACGACTTTCTTCCCGTAGGGACAATTGCAGTCCACACAGACAACATGTCTGTAGTTTGGTATATCAACAAACAGGGCGGAACCAAGTCCTACCCCTTGTGTCGAGAAGCGCTCAGACTATGGCAATGGGCGATCTCCTCTCATCGGTTTCTGGTAGCAACGCATATCCCTGGGAAAACCAACATTATAGCGGACAGATTGAGCAGAGCTATTCTCATGCCTCACGAGTGGTCTCTCAAGCAATCCATAGCGGAAGAGATTTTTCTGGAATGGGGTCGTGCATGTTGCGATCTTTTTGCTACTCCCCAAAACAGCAAATGTCCAGACTTCTTCAGCCTCTTCCCTCTATCAGGGCATCCCCAGAGACGCTCTGACCCAGGATTGGCCCCAGGGACTTCTTTATGCCTTACCTCCATTTCCTCTGATCCCTCAGGTGATCCAGAAAGCTACCGTTTTGAGAGCCAAATTGATTCTCATTGCCCCTTACTGGCCTCGACAAGTTTGGTTCCCGTTCCTCCATCATCACCTTTTGGTGCAGCCGTGGCATCTGGACCCAGTGCCAGATCTACTGATTCACCAATCCGGTCAGCTGCACCGGTCAATCCCTTCTCTCAACCTCACAGCATGGTTGCTCCACTTCCTTCCTTAGCCAGGCTTCCTTTGATCTCTAACCCAGTTAGAGACATCATAGTAGCTTCACTAAAATCCTCTACCAGGAGGATTTACACAAGCAAATGGAAACGTTTCTCTTATTGGGCTAAGGCCCAAAATATTGATCCTTTACTGCCCCTGTTCAGGCAGTTCTGGACTTCTTAGCAGAGATTTTTCATGCAGGCTCCTCTTCTTCCACAGTCAGAGTTCAATTGGCTGCTATTTCCAATTTTCATGTCGGGATAGCAGATCATAATATTATGTCCCATAGGCTCTGCAGGGCCTTCTTGAAAGGAATTTTCCTACTAAAACCTCCAATCAGGAATCCTCCTCCTCAGTGGGATCTAAATTTAGTGCTGACATCCTTGATTCTTCCCCCCTTCGAGCCAGCTGTTTCTTGTTCCCTGAAATATCTTTCTTGGAAAACGTTATTTCTAGTGGCTATTACATCTGCCAGGAGGGTGTCTGAACTTCATGCTCTTTCGGTTCGACCCCCCTATTTGATTTTTCACAAAGACAGAGTATCTTTGAGAACTAATCCATCCTTTTTACCTAAGGTAGCTTCAAAAAACAATCTGAATCAATCCATTGATCTCCCTGTATTTTTTCCTAACTATTCAGATAGAGCTGAACAAAAGCTACATTATCTTGTCGTCCACCGTCAGCTTAGATATTATTTGGACAGAACAAAAAAATTTAGAAAATCTGATCAACTTTTTGTTTCCTATGCGGATAATAAAAAAGGCCTTCCTGTTTCTAAAGTGACTTTGTCCAGATGGCTTTCTTCGGTCATCACTGAAATTTATACGATCAGGGGAAAACAGCTGTGCTCAAAACCTAAAGCACATTCAACTAGGAGTTTAGCTACTTCTACAGCTTTTCAAGCTAGACTGCCTTTAGACACTATTTGTGCAGCGCCACTTGGGCCACTCCTCACACTTTTGTTTCCCATTACAAATTGGACTTGGCCTCCAGGGACAGAGCCAGTTTTGGCTCTACAGTCCTCAAGAGTTTGTTCCATTGAGCCACCCAGGATAGAGGTGCTAGGGGCGGTCCCATCAAGCAAGAATGAAGGCGAGATTGACAACTTAACATTAAGAAGTTATGTACCTACCATAACGTTCCATGTTAGTTGTCTTCTCTCGCCTTCTTTCTTGACCCTCTCCTTCGCCCTGGCCTGGACAGACCTTGTATAAGAAACTATTATGCTAAAGACCATTCAGACCTGGTCCTTTTTCCATCTGTAAGTTTCTTCTTCCTTTGGGAAGTATTTTATGCTTGGTGTTATTGCCCTTTGTCAACAAACGAGATCTGGGTACTTACTGCCTTGCATCATGGGATATGGGGCTGCCTCGAGCTGGTAAAAGGAGTTCTCGAGCTAAAGCAAGTGCCGAGTCGGAGCCGAGGATCGGCTCCGAACCCATCAAGCAAGAAAAAAGGCGAGAGAAGACAACTAACATGGAACGTTATGGTAGGTACATAACTTCTTATTTCCAGTCACCACCCCTGGGATTTGGTGTTAGGATGTCTGTAATTACAAATCTGAGTCTCGTAAAGTTTGTACAAACACTTGAATGCTTAAAAATGGTACTAAATCTCCTTTTCATATCTGTCATGTATGTGTTCAGAAATTCTGGTCTTCAAGGCTCTTTCCGTTTTTACCAGTATAAAAGGTTGGACATCCTTCACATTTAGCTAGATGTTCTTCATGTTTCACTGTTGCAGTCGTCACATTTGGGTTATCTGCTTGCAGTAGCCCTCAGTCAGCCTGATTATCAAAGTCTTGGGTCCTGCGTCGGTTGCTGTCTCATCTTCAATGACGTCAGGTCGTCAGGGGTATAAAGCATGCAGCAGACGCCATTCCATCAGTTTTTCTTGCCTTGCGGTGCCCGAAGCAAAAGCAGTTTGCAAGTGCCGGTTGGCCGACTCCTAAAATTTTTGTTTTCGAGTTTCAGATCCGAAGTCTTCAACTAAGTTAAGTACCCCGTTTGGGGAATCCTTTTTCTCGCTATAAACCAATGTCAGTAAAAGTTAATTGTATTTCTTGTGGAAAGCAAATACCTCAAAGATTTTCATTCGTACTGCATTCCTTGCTTAGGCCCAGACCACGACGTACCTCGCTGTTGGTTTTGTGCTTTATTCAAACCTCATACTATTCGTCATCTGTTCATTTACGCATCTAAATATTTTAGTACTCTGTTCAATTATCCAAAAATGGCTTCGGTAAGCCACCCCGCTACCGACATTCCGAAAAAAACGTGAAGTTAAAAACAGACCGCATAGGTCCAAAGCTGCTGGCAACGCTTCTAAGCTAGTTGCCAGTTGGCCGGTACTCAGTGAGGCACTTTCGCACCCCTAATACATGCTACTTCAGATTTGCAAGCCTCTACTGAGACCCATTTGGAGTCCGGTATGCCGCGATATGCTTCTTCGACTGTGGAACCTGCAGATGTCTCTACCTTGGATGGGTCCGGAGCCGCTATGCAGGCACCGGCTTCTGAGGGTGTATTCAGGCCTACAGACTTGCATGTTAAACCAACGCCATCTTCTTCAAGGCCTAAAACTCTATCCATGCCTGGAAAACCGATGCCCAGACTGCATGGTCAGGCTCCTATGCCTAAAAAACAAGTAAGAATTGCTGAAGACCTTATTACTGTAATCAGGGGAAACCACCCTTCCCCCTCTAAGAGACCTTGAACTGATTTTCCTTCTGATTCTTCTGATCAGGATTTTGAAATGTCTGTTTTCTGTGACGACCAGTATTTGCCCTTATCTACCTATGAGAATTCTGATGCAGAGGACTCCATTCCCCTCTGCTTCCCATCCAGAGGATTTCTCTTTTGGTGAAATCTTGCATACTCTTGAGGAGCATTTCTGCTGGGAAAGCCATGATTACTATGACTCCAAAAAGTGGCTTAGGGAATTCTTAATCCTACCGCAACACAGGCCTTTAGCTATCCCTCCTGTACTGGAAATTGTAGATGCTTTCTCGGAATCTAGCCTAGCCCCTGACTCTTTACCTCCTGCTCCCAGAAAACCTGATGGGTATTACAGGGTACCTGACTCTCACAAGTTCATCTTTAAAAATCCTACTGCGGATCCTGAGATGATTTCACAGGGACCCAAGGGCATTAAGGCTACTACTGCCAAAAATCCTCCCCCCTTTGATAGAGATTCCAGGACACTGGCTAGATGGGGTAAGAAGGTATACACTTATGCAACCTTGGCCATTAGGGCCTTAAACTGCCAGTTTCATATGTTAAAGTATCATCAGCATATTATTGGTTTGCTTAAACAGAAAATTATGTTGATTCCTGACTGTGCTGTGAAAGTAAAGATTTACAGGATTTAATGTATTCTGTTGAACAAGTTGGAAAACATACTTTGCAATGTGGTTTTGATTCATTAGAGGCATCTTGCAGAGCTGCTGTCACTGGGTCTGTACTTAGAAGGCATGCTTGGCTTAAGGAGCAATCATTGCCAGATCATGTTAAAGCTAAATTACTGGATGCTCCCTTGGGCATTGGCCCCCTTAAGAATTGGTCCTTTCCTGCCTCTTCCAGGCCTTCTAAGTCCAAACCCAGAGCCAGCAGAACACCCAGGCTTCAGTCCCAATGTACTCACAGACCTAAGCAGTGGGGGGCTCCCACTTCCAAAGCAGGGAGTAGTAAGACTCCTCCCTATGGTAAACTGTCTCAATGACTTAACTTTAAATCTTCCAAGCCCTGCCAACTGACTGTTCCTTTAGGGGGAAAGATTGCCCTGCATGCAAAAAATTAGGAACTCATTACCGAGGACAAATGGGTTTTAAATATAGTTTCCCCAAGTATACAGATTTCACTTACACTCCTTACCAACTCCAAACGGTTAGCCAGACCTATCCCCAAATCAGTGGGCAGAGGCTCAAAAGCAAATTCTCTCGCTCTTAAACATCAGGGCTATTCAACCTGTCCCAGAAGAAGAATGGGGGCAAAGTTTCTACTCATGACTTTTCCTGGTACCCAGAAAAGACCGTTCCTGGCGTTCTGTCCTGGACCTGTCTATCCTAAACACATTTTTGGTAATCCCAAAATTCAAGATGCGAACTCATCAGCTGATTCCCATGCTAGGCAAAGATTCCTGGTTGGCAACACTGGATTTAAAGGAAGCCTACCTGCACATGCCAATAAGGGAATCTTGCAGAAAATACCTACGCTTCAGAGCAGGCTACATGCGCTATCAGTTCACTGCACTACCCTTTGGCTTATCTACTGCGCCCAGGGTATTCACAAAGTGCCTAGCTCCAGTCATTGCATTTTACAGGCAAAGAAATATTCAAATATACCCATACTTGGACAATTGTCTAATTCAGGCAGAAAGCCAGGACATACTATTAAATCATCTGGCATTTGTAAAGAAATTGCCAATGTGTCTGGGGTACACCATAAATGAAAAGAAATCACATCTTGTACCCTGCCAACAAATTGTATTCCTGGGAGCAAGCTTGAATACAACTTCCCAGATGGCCTACCTCACACCAGAGAAACAAGTTCATTTGACATTCTACTTCAAACTACTGGCCACAAAGACCCAGCTATCTGCAAGGAAAATAGTGCAAGCCTTGGGGTTCATGGCCTCTTGCACTTGCATTCTACTATTTCCATATGCAAGACTGCATATGAGGAAATTACAATGGTATCTAAAAAGCCTATGGTGTCAACATTCTCAGGATCTAGAACAGTAGTGTCCAGCCCGCGGGCCGCATGCGGCCCTCAGACCTCTTCCATGCGGCCCGCAACCCTTAAATTAAAGTTTTACTTTTTTTCCTTTTTTTTAAATGCTTGCGACCTTTCCCTGGTGTGCGCATGCGCCAAAGCACCCTCCCATTACTTTTCGCGCCGATAGATGTATTTGCGGCAAGGAAGAGCTGACTTGCGTCCTGTAGCTTTGTGCGCATGCTCGAAAAATACCCTTCCGTTCGTTTTCGGCGGTAGATGTATTCGCAAAGAAGAGCTGAAGGAAGATGAGACCATTGCGCCGAAGAAAAGCTGAGAGAGAGAGAGAGAGAGAGCGAGAGAGAGAGAGAGGGATTTGTCATTTTTACACAGACACCAGGTAAGCTAAGTATGTTGTAGTAATCTTTACTGTAGTCATTAAAATCTTTGCACACCTAAAACTATCTTACAAACTGTCATCTATTTTTTAAGTCTATGTTGGGCCATAGAAACACTCTTATCCACAAAGCTGAATATGATCTACCTCTGGTAACAGTTAATTCCAGCTTAACACACACAAACTAAAAAAAAGCTGAAAATAAAATGTGGAAACTTACACTCCTGTCTGATGCACACAGCCACATTGTGACACTAAATTTAAAACATTTTCTGCAGCAGACAGTATAGAAATGGGCCTACATGGTTATTTAGCACCAAAATGCAACCCCAAAAGAACAATATTAGGGAACAAATAAAATTCAACAAGGGTAGTCACAATATGACTTTACTTTGGTCAGGCCACTCTTTTAATTAACCACAGGTGAAAGAGAATTCTTTAACCAGAGCACAGCACATGGAATCATCCTCTAAGTGGGGTAAGGAAACAACAACACTGAAAGGCTTCAAAGTTAAATTGAAACAATACTTACTTAATAATATCAGTTGTTTCTGCATTCAGAATATTGAATAACAATGCATAAGAACAAAACTTAATCTTGTACAACTGAATAAAACTGTGATTAATAATTAGAAACAGGAAGCTAATGATCTTACATATGCTCTGCTGTAAATATCATTGAAGTGTTAGTGTTAGTCTATGTGTAAATATGATGTTACAAACACATGTGCTTTACTGGCTAACCCCATTACACTCCAGGGCCCAATACTTTGACTTAGTGGTCTGCAAGCTTCTGGTATCTATTTATGTAAATTAGTTTCTCTTTGTATATATTGTTTTTTTTTTATCTTTTTACTACTACTTCATTGGAGACTGGGTTGTGTGTGAAAAGGGTAATTTTATCCACCACCTACCTGTTTACCAAATAAATAACTACAGAAAGAAATAATTTATTGTTGTGTCTGCAAATAAAAATGTTAGAGCTGATAATCATGGATCTAATCTAGACACACATAGCCTTCTTAATGACCATTTGTATAGCAGGTGAATATAAAGAGCTAACCCAGCGACCATAAGCTAAATCCGCCCTACCTATAGCTTTCTTTCAGGTTCACAGTGAGGACATCATTGATGGTAGGTAGACACTTCTATCAGCAAAGCACTGCACTATGATTTATAGAACTAGTATAGATGCTTGTGTTGCACAGCTGAAGAACAGAGCTAAACAAATCTAGGAATTTAATGAGCTGTACGATTCCATAATAAGATACAGAATAATTTGTATATAAGAAATAATGAAAAAAGTGCCTACTTAGTAAGATAAACTGACCTAACCTTATCCAAAGCTGGGGGTGTTTGCAGAGTAAGTAAAATTATTGGTGCACAGTTGAAAGTTTTAACTGAGAAAAAGATAAAATGTTAGTGAAAAACACAACAGTATAACATTAAGTGAGGATATGCAGTTAAAATAACAGTGAATATGAAAAGGATTGATATTGTTACTTTGCAATGTTATGTAAACATTATTTGCATGCTAGATGGAAGTACGAGTGGCAAAATTGTGTACCTCGATATATACAAGTGAACACAATTTGCAGGATTATTGTAATTTCAGCATGGATGGAGTTATAAAAGGAGACATTTTTATTAGCAGATAAAATAGATCAGGGCTGGGAAAGTGACACAGTCTCATTTTCACTTCAAGGGATGGTTATAAGTTGATTCAGAGTTTCTTTTTTCCATATTGTGGACATAAGTTTAAATATAATAATTTATATATCAAAGTGGAATGCAGTTGAAATTCAGGGTTTCTAAGACGTCACAACATCATTCTACAGATCTTGTTTAGGGCTGAACAGAAGGCTGTTAAGGGAAGGCAATATTCAAGTTTTGGGATTAATTACTCCCTTTGTAATTACTTGGTGAATGTCAGTGGTGAGTAATGTATTTATTTTGTAGGATATTTTCTTTGCTTATCTTTGCCCCCATTGTCAAAAACCACAAAATATGGAGACACTTTCTGTATTAAAGACCTTTTTTTTTTTTTGCTCTTCAACGTGAGAGATCTTTTTTTTTTTTTTTTTTTGGTCCTAACTTGCTGTCTACATGATATATTTTACATGCGGCCCCCAGACCAATTCTGTTGACTCAATGCGGCCCTTGCAACTGAAAAGGTTGGACACCCCTGATCTAGAATCAATGATTCCTATCATACCTTGTCTACAGACAGAGTTCCTTTGGTGGGCAGAGGCCTGCCACCAAAACAAGGGACTGCCTTTCACTCTACCCCTGCTGCCCAAACCCTAACAGACACATCAGATTATGGGGGGCTCACTTGGCAGGGGCATTGCATTCAGGGCAAATGGAACCCAAATCAAATGCACCTGCATATCAGTCAAAAAGAAATTTTAGCTGTACAGAATGCTCTGACATCCTTCAAGGACCACATTCTTTCAGGACAATTATTGGTAAAGACGGACAACATCACTGTTATGTGGTACATAAACAATCAGGGGGAAACCCACTCATACCATCTCTGCAGACTAGCCTTGGCTCTGTGGAACACAGCCTTGAGCTACCAAGTGCCATCTACAAGCTCAATTCCTGCCAGGAAAGCTAAATACACTGGCAGACGACCTAAGCAGAAATCTCTTGGACCCACATGAGTGGAAACTGGAACCAAAGGTATTCAACATGTTGAGAAACAAATGGGGGAGCCCAGAGATGAGCCGGTTTGCCTCCCTCCAGAACTACCAGTTGGACAAATTCTGCACAAGGACTCCCCACAAACAAGCTTGGAAAATGGATTCCCTGTCCCTCACCTGGAAAAACCTATCAGTTTATGCCTTTCCCCCTCTCTTTCTCCTCTCCAAGGTAGTACTAAAGATCAAACAGGTCAAACCAAGGACGATACTGATTGCACCAGACTGGCCATGCCAACTCTGGTACCCCCTCTTGCGCAGTGTCACTGCTGCCACCATGGCACCTGCCTCAGACCCCTGCCCTGCTGTCCCAGCAAGAGGGCCAGATTCTGCACCCACAGCTTCAAACCTTGAGCCTGGCAAGCCTGGCTCATTACCTGATCTCTCCGTTACCATCCCTCGGTAAGCAAATGATGAAAGTCATTCTGGAGGCAAGGAAGCCTAGTACTAGAAAATCTTATGCTGAAAAATGGAAGATATTGTTCCTGGAGCCAAACTCAGGGGATGGGCACAGCAGCGCCCAATGTACCCCCATATTCTTCAATACTTAACTGAGATGCTTCACAAGGGCCTTTCTTTTTCCTCCATCAAAATTTATGCCTCGGCTATTTCAGCTCATTACAATACAGAACCACCCCTCTTCTCTCATCCACTACTGAAGCAATTCCTCAGAGGGGCCAAAAACCTAAGACCACCCAGGAGAGCCCCTACTCCAGCATGGGACCTTAACTTTGTATTGGAAAAGCTCACTTTGCCTCCCTTTGATCCAGCTGCAAATGCAGAGTTGAAATTCCTTTCTTGGAAAACAGCCTTCCTTCTAGCCATCACTTCAGCTTGAAGGGTATCTGAATTACAGGCCCTCATGACAGTGGAGCCTTTCATCATCTTTCTTGCTGACAGGGTGTCCCTCAGGACCAATCCCTCCTTCATGCCAAGGTGGTATCCAGTGTGGCCCTTAATCAGTGCATTCATTTGCCTACTTTCTTCTCTAATCCACAGAACAAAGGGGAACGAATACTGCACTCCTTGGACGTGCACATACAACTTAGATTTTACTTGGACAGGACTAAGCCTCTCAGGAAATCCGAACAGCTGCTGGTTGCATTTGCTGCAGGGGCAGAGGGGAAGGCCATTTCAAAGCAAACCATTTCTAAGTGGATACGCCATTGCATTAATTTCTGCTATAAGCACCATGGAAAACCTGCCCCACAAGGGGATAAGACCACATTCAACCAGGGCTGCCTCTACCTCTACAGTCTTTCTCAGAGGTGTCCCTACCAGGGACATCCTAGAAGCTGCTACTTGGAGTTCTGTACATAACTTCACCAAGCATTACCACTTGCCAATTGTTTCTAAATCCAGAGCTGACTTTGCCACTGCAGTTTTGCAGAGCCTTATAGCTGTTCCTAATGCTAATTACCTCCTCCCATCCTTAGCTTTGGGAATTTACCTAAATGTGATGACTGCAACAGTGAAACATGAAGAACATAGTACAGTTGTGTACCCTTACCATAAATGTAGATGTTCGAGTGTATTCACTGTTGCAGTCCTGGTTACCCTCCCTACCTTCTAATGACTTGTACCTCTGTTTTTGTTTACTATGCTTAAAGCTTTTTGGTGTATTTGCTTTTTTGTTGGGGGTGTAACCTTGTATATAATTGCTTCCCATTATGGGAGCACCTGACATTTGGAGCAAGAAAAACTAATGTAATGGCATCGGCTGCATGCTTTATACCCCTGACTACCTGACGTCATAGAAGATGACAGCAACCGACGCAGGACCCAAGACTTTGATAATCAGGCCGACTGAGGGCTACTGTAAGTAGATAACCCAAATGTGATGACTGCAACAGTGAGTACACTCGCATCTTAATTTATGGTACGTGTACACAACTGTACTATATTTCAGTATGTTAGTACAACAGTTTCCTTTTCTAAGCTGTACCCTACTACACAACCCATTATCCAAAATTAAGTGTTCATTTACCAAAGTAAAGGGACACTATTTACACATACCACATGGGGTTGGCCCCTTTCTTGGAATGAAAAAACATTGGTTACCCTCGCCTCAAAGATTTGTTTAATTTTTTTTTATTATTTTAAATGTGAATACCGGCCCATGTCCAAGTTTGTTTGTTTGTCTTTCGGCTTTTCCCGGTTAGGGGTCACCACAGCGGAACTCCGGTCCGCTAATGAATGGCAGTAGATTTTTCCGTGCTGGCTTGCCTGGCCTAACGCACAACCTTCAACGAAGGAACACCCATTCACGCATGTCGCCACACAGAAGACGCTCTGAGAATCGAACTGGCAACGTCTAACTGAGGCAACAACGCTACCGCAGCATCACCACCACAGTACCGGCCCATGTCCAAGTACATTGTAAAAATATTTGCTTTCCTTAAGAACGTTCCAGTTGATGTTCATCGTGTTTCACTGTTGCAGTCATTACAATTGGGTTATCCTGCTGGCAGGCTACCCGCAGTCGGCCTGAGTTCCAAAGTCTAGGTCCGGCGTCGGTTGCTGTCGCCTCCTCCCTGATGTCAGTGCGCCAGGGGTATAAAAGATGCAGCCAACGCCATTTTCTTCAGTCTTTCTTGCCGTGCGGTGCCCGAAGCAAAAGCAGTTCGCAAGTGCCAGTCGGCCGACTCCTGAGATTTTCAAATTCGAATTTCAGATCGGTGTCTTCATTAAATCCAAGTACCCCGTTGGGGAAACTTTTTTCTTGCTTCAGACCGATGTCAGAAAGTTAATTGTATTTCTTGTGGGAAGCAAATACCTCATAAGGATTTTCATTCTTACTGTATTCCTTGCCTAGGCTGTGACCACGACGTTGCTAGTTGTCGGTTTTGTGCTAGATTTAACCAATGCACTATTAAGCGTCAGTACGATTTTGCATTTCATTATTTTGGCAGAAGATTTAACTATATAATGCTTTCGGAGCAACTGACTACCGGAGTTTATAAAAAGCGCAAGGAAAAGGACAGGCACCCGAGGTCCAAAACAGATGAGGCTTCCGCTAGGCCTGTCGCTGGTTCTCAGTGAGGCACTTTCACAGCCCATGATACCCGCTACCTCAGAGCCACAGGCCATTTCCGACTCCCCACGTGGAGCCCGACTAGGCCGCTGGAATCTCAAGGTATTGGCACTCGGAAACCTTTCCCTCAGATGGGTCCAGAGCTGCTAAGCAGGCATCGGCTTCTGAGTGTGTTTTCAGGGCTACACAATTATATGTAAAGCCAACTTCAGCTTCAAAGGCAAAGTCTAAAGCAGCTCTAAAGACACAGAAACAAGTACAGCATTCTCCTGGACAGGCCTCCATGCCTAAAAACAGATGCTTAAAATGGCCGAAGATCTAATTACTTTGATCAGGGGTTCCCATCCCCCTCCTGATAAGAGGCCTAGGCAGGAGATGGAATATGCATCTTCAGATCAGGTTTCCATTTCCTCTGATTCCTCTTCTGACCAGGAATATTCTCTTCCTCCCTATGAGGATTCTGATGCTGAAGAATCTGTTCCTTCTGCCTCTCCTCCTGAGGATTATTCTTTTGGGGAAACCCTGCATACTATGAGGGAGCATTTCCACTGGGAGAGCCAAGATTACTCAGAATCCAAGAAAAGGCTCAGAGACTTCCTTTTATTACCTCAGCACAGGCCCCTTGCTGTTCCTACTGTTTTAGACATTGTACATGATGTATTTTCAGAGTCCGGACTGTCTCCTGACTCTCTGCCACCAACTCCTATTAAGTCAGACAGGTACTACATGGTTCCTGATTCACATAAATTTCTTTATAAAAACCCAGCTGCAGACTCGGAAACAAATCTCTCAGGGTCCCAAAGGGGTCAAGGCATCCACTGCAAAAAACCCTATACCCTCTGGTAGGGATTCAAGGGCCCTGGACAGATGGGGGGGGGGGGATTTATACTTCTGCTACCTTGGCTGTAAGAGCTTTAAATTGTCAATTTCATATGCTTAAATATCAACAATGTCTAATGTCACTGCTTAAACAAACAACGTTGACAAATTCAGAATGTGCAGAAAACAAAGAAATGCAGGATTTATTGCATGCAGCTGAACAAATAGGAAAGCATACTTTGCAATGTGGTTTTGATTCTCTAGAGGCCTCTTGCAGGGCCGCTGTTGCAGGTTCTGTCATTAGGAGACATGCTTGATTAAAAGAACAGAATCTGCATGATCATGTTAAAGCAAAGTTATTAGATGCTCGGTTACAACATATGATACCTTTTGTGGTGTTAAAGCAGAAGAGGTTTTGAAGAAAATGGAGGACAAAGCTAAATCTATGCAAACAGTCAAGGATTTCTTACAGGTACAGCCTCACAGATTTAGCAGGAACTGGCCTGCAAAGAATTGGTCCTTTCCAGTGTCAGACAGGCCACAAAGAGGTAGATACAGATGCCCCAGAGGCAGATCACAGCCCCAAGGCTCATACAGGTCTAAACAATGGGGTGCTTCAACCTCCAAAAGCGGAGAAGAAAAATCACAGGAAAAAGTCTCAATGACTTTCCCCTGCCAGCACCAAGCACTTGTCTTCTGGCAGCTCCTTTGGGGGGAAAACTAGCACTTTTTGCTCAAAATTGGCATATGATCACCCAGGACAAATGGGTCTTAAATATCGTATCCCAGGGCTACAGGTTCCATTTTCACACCCTGCCAAGGTCAAACGATATGCCAGACCTGCCACGCAATCAATGGGCAGAGGCACAAAAACAAGTTTCATCCCTCATGGACATGAGGGCCATTCAGCTAGTACCACAGCAAGAGCAGGGAGAAGGATTTTACTCGAGGCTATTCTTGGTGCCCAGAAAGGACAAAACCTGGAGACCAATGCTGGACCTGTCTATCCTGAACACATGCGTGGACATTCCAAAATTCAAAATGTTAATTCTGCAGCAGCTTCTGCCCATGCTGGGCGAGAAGGCTTGGCTTGTGACTTTAGACCTAAAAGAGGCATACCTGCATGTCCCAATCAGACAATCATGCAGAAGATACCTCAGATTTATAGCTGGCTCAATGCATTACCATTTCTCTGCACTGCTCTTTGGCTTATCTACTGTGCTCAGGGTCTTCACAAAGTGCCTGGCACCAGTAATTGCTTTTTGCAGACAAAGAGGAATTCAAATATATCCTTACTTGGACGACTGCCTTATTCAAGCGGAGAA
This sequence comes from Protopterus annectens, assembly GCF_019279795.1. Classification (NCBI taxonomy): domain Eukaryota; kingdom Metazoa; phylum Chordata; order Ceratodontiformes; family Protopteridae; genus Protopterus; species Protopterus annectens. The sequence continues at coordinate 1,366,923,803 of NC_056747.1, forward strand.
CAAGGACACACTACTACAGCATCTGGCGTTTGTATAAACATCACTAGCAGGCCTAGGGTACACAGTAAACGAAAAGAAATCAAAACTTGTACCATCTCAAGAGAGAATATTCTTGGGTGCAAGCTTAAATACAACTGCCCAGATGGCTTATCTCACGCCAGACAAACACAGACAACTGACTACTTATTTCAAAATGTTGGCAACAAAGACCCAGTTATCTGCAAGAAAAATTCTGCAGGCTTTGGGCTTCATGGCATCCTGCATTCTGCTAATTCCATATGCAAGACTGCATATGAGGAAACTTTAATGGTATCTAAAAAGTGTTTGGACTCAACATTACCACAGCCTGGAAACAATAATTACCCTCATTCCCTGCCTGCAACAGGAGTTTCAATGGTGAGCAAAAGCCTGTCACCACAACATGGGACAGCCATTCACCTTACCCACAGCCAGGCAGACATTGACAACAGATGCATCAGATTATGCCTGGGGGGCCCGTATGGCAGGAAGATGTATTCGGGGCCCATGGTCCGCAAGTCAAATGCATCTACATATCAATCAAAAAGAGATGCTAGCAGTTCAGAATGCTGTAACAGCCTTCAAGGATCTACTTCATCCAGGACAACTACTGATAAAGATGGACAATACCACAGTCATGTGGTGCATAAACAAACAAGGGGGCACACATTCCTACCCCCTCTGCAGACTAGCCATGAACTTATGGGACACAGCATTGACTTACCAAGTACATCTGCAAGCACAATTCCTGCCAGTAAGGATAAATACTTTGGCAGACGAACTAAGTAGAAACCTAATGGATCCCCACGAGTGGAAATTGGATCCACAAGTCTTCAGCATGATAACAAAGAACTGGGGTTGCCCGGACATAGACCTTTTTGCCTCTCCTCACAGTTGCCAACTACAAAGATTCTGCACAAGGACTTATCACAAGCAAGCATGGAAAGTAGATGCTCTATCTTTCAACTGGAAAAACCTAACCGTATATGCCTTTCCTTCTCTGCCTCTCCTCCCCAAGATACTCCTCAAGGTCAGTCAAGAGAAGCCAAAAATGATTTTTATTGCCACAGACTGGCCCCGCCAGCACTGGTACCCAATCCTAAAAAGCTTGTCCCAATGCCCAGCTTGGACACTACCTCAAATTCCTCACTTATTGACTCAACGAGACAGTCAGATACTGCAAAACTAACTCTGGACCCTAAACCTGGCAACATGGCGGATAATGTAGCCATTCAAGACACACCTCTTTCTAAAGCAGTTATGGATGTTATTTTGGAGGCCAGGAGGCCTAGCACCAGAAAATCTTATGCAGAAAAATGGAAGAGATTCTGTGCTTGGAGCCAGGCACAAGGTACTGACACGATTGTTCCAAATATTCCTCAGATTTTGCAATATGTAACTGAGATGCTGGATAAAGGCCTTCCCTTTTCTTCCATTAAAATTCATGCCTCTGCCATTTCAGCTTATTACAATACAGAACCACCTATTTTTTCTCATCCTTTACTAAGGCAGTACCTCAGAGGGGCCAAAAACATAAGACCCCCAAGGAGAGCACCAATACCTACATGGGACCTCAACTATGTCTTGGAAAAACTTACACTGCCTCCCTTTGAGCTAGCCTTTGCAGCTGATATAAAATTCTTATCCTGGAAAACAGCTCTGCTCCTCGCAATAACCTCTGCGAGACGAGTCTAATAGTTACAGGCACTCATGGCTGTGGAACCTTTTATCATTTTCCATCCTGACAGGGTTTCTCTGAGGACAAACTCTACATTTATGCCTAAGGTAGTGACCAGTGTGGCCCTTAACCAAACAATTCACTTGCCAACTTTTTACCCAAACCCACAGAATAAGGGGGAGAGACTTCTGCATTCTTTGGACATTCACAGACAGCTCTGCTTCTACTTGGATAGAACCAAAGCTTTCAGAAAGACTGACCAACTTCTAGTGACATATGCCGCAGGATCACAAGGAAAGCCTATCTCAAAGCAGACTATTTCAAATTGGATAGGCCACTGCATTCGTTTCTGCTATTCACAGCATGGCAAATCAGTGCCTAAGGGCGTTAGGCCACATTCCACCAGAGCAGCAGCCACTTCAGCAGCCTTCCTCAGAGGAGTACCAACCAAAGACATCTTAGAAGCTGCAACTTGGAGTTCAGTGCACACTTTTACAAAGCACCATCACTTACCTCTCTATTCTAAATCCAGGGCAGGCTTTGCCACTGCAGTTCTGCAGGACCTGATAGCCTCTCCTAATCCTATTTAGCACCAGCCTCCCAACCATAGCTTTGGGATTCAACCCAATTGTAATGACTGCAACAGTGAAACACTATGAACATAGTACAGTTGTGTATCTACCATAAATGTAGATGTTAGTGTATTCACTGTTGCAGTCCAGGTTACTCTCCCTCCATCCCCCTTTTCTTTGCTCAGACTTATCTATACTTCTCTATTCTATGCAACCTATGTGGTGTATTTGCTTGTAGATGAAGGAAAAGTTGTTTTTTGGTTTTGCATGCTTTTTGGCATTAGTGAGCCTACCATTTTGGGGGCACCTGACGTCTGGGGCAAGAAAAACTGAAGAAAATGTCGTCTGCTGCATCTTTTATACTCCTGGCGCACTGACGTCAGGGAGGAGGCGACAACAACTGACGCCGGACCTAGACTTTGGAACTCAGGCCGACTGCGGGGTAGCCTGCCAGCAGGATAACTCAATTGTAATGATTGCAACAGTGAATACAATCTAACATCTACATTTATGGTAGGTACACAACGATGAGCATATTGGTTGTATTCACTTACAAGGGCTTTTTCATACCTTACATCCCTTTCCTTCGTTTCAGATTTGTCCGATCCAATACCTAACAGAGGTTTAAATTTGGTGCCCCAGCCCTTGTATACTACTTGAATAATTCCGGTCAAATAATCAGGGTACCCTCTCCTAAGAAACATTTTTCACTTTAAGTAGTTCTTCCCACGCTTCAGTGTAATTAGATGTTATTCTGGCTATGCAGATGGCTTGCATCTTAGCCAAGTTTTTCTTTTGAAATTGTGGGTGATTGCTGGAATAATGTAACTAGCTGTTCCAAAATGTTTCTTTTCTAAATAGGTTTGACTTGAAACCTCTTTCTGTATGAGATATCCTTGTATCCAAATAACTAATGCTTATCCCTATTACAATTAAAAGTGAATTTGAAGTAACTTGAAAATTGGTTCAAGTAATCAACAAATCCTTGTATCCTATTTTGATGTAGGTGGGGTGGTGATTCCTGAGAGAGTATGGGAGGGTGCTGGCTAGTTTAATTTTTTTCAAGAATGGTTTAGAGTAGACAGTTCAGTATGAATGTTTTTGGGTACTTTGTCAGATTGGGTTGGTTGTTGGATCTCCTGAGTGGAAGTGATAAGAGGTTAGTATTACTGGGAGTAGTTTTAGGATTATTAGAGATAGTCTGTTAAGGTCACTGAGCAGCACAGTTTCTTGGTTGAAAGTAGATGAGAAGTAGCCAAGTATGTTTTCGGAAGTTTGGGTGTTTTTTTTTTTTTTTTTGGGGGGGGGGGGGTACTGCAACAAGGATTATGGATTTCTGCTTGTTTAGGTAGTTTGGCATTTAGTATTTCTTCATTGCTGTATTGTGGAGCAGTTGGGAGGTGGGTATCGTTTTGTAAGGAGCCTTATCAGATGAGCCACTCTCCAGCCCATTTACTTATTCACTCTCTTCTACTGATGGTTAACTGGGAGGAATGATTTCTTCTTCTTTAATTTCAGGTCTTAACAAGGTTTCAGTGATAACCAAGATGTGAGGTTGATGGAATTCAATCTATGTTTGTTGGAGGAAAAAACGGGTTTGTTGTGTTATGATTGCTGAGGAAGAACGTTTTTATGCAGACTTCCTGTCTTGTTCCATCTTTCTCTTTTTTTATTAAAACTATTTCTGTGGTATTCATGGAAAGTGGCAATTCCCAAGTGGGAATTAAGTTAGCTATTTTGTGCAGTAAACAGGATACTACATTAATAAATGTTTGATGCAGTTACATTATATATCCCACTCACCCAGGAGCTTTTTTTGGGGTTTGAAGAAATTAGTAGCTTCTTTGTCTTGTAATCTTATTAGTGGATCAGTGAAACGCAAAACAGATTTGGGGTGAAGTTAGTCGCATTTTAATTTTATCTGTATTTGAAACCCATTCTGTATTGCAGACCTTAACAAAATAGATATTAATTTAATCAAATCTTGTATACATTTCATCATTTCTGCTTACCATCTGATAAATGGTGATGTTGCACTTTATTTCTTGACACTGTGATGCTAGCAGATGTTCATCGTGCATACAGCTGCAGTCATAACAGATGGGTTCTCCTGCCGTCAGGCGGGTCCTCGGTCGGCCGAATTCCAAAGTCTAGGTCCGGCGTCGGTTGTCGTAGCTTCTTCCCTGACGTCAGTGCGACAGGGGTATAAAAGAACCAGCCGACGCCATTTTCTTCAGTCTTTCTTGCCACGCGGTGCCCGAAGCAGAAGCAGTTCGCAAGTGCCGGTCGGACAGCTCCTGAAATTAGGAAAATTTTGCAACCGAAGTCTTCTTGAAAGCTAAGTACCCCGTTGGGGTAAACTTTTCTTGCCTCAGACCGATGTCAGACAAAGTTAATAATTGTATTTCATGTGGGAAGCAAATACCGCATAAGGATTTTCATTCCCTCTGCATTCCTTGCTTAGGCCCAGACCACGACATCTCGGTCTGTCGTTTTTGTGCTACAGTCAACAAACGCACCATTAAGCATCGGGCGGAGTTCGCCCAGCATTGTTTTGGCAAAAAATTTAACTATATTATGTCGTCGGATACTCCGACTCCAGTTTCGTCTAAAAAACGCAAAGATAAGGACCGACACATGAGGTCCGCGGCCTCTACCGACACCACGCCAAAGCCGACTACAGGTGGTCCGGTTCTCAGCGAGGCGCCTATGCAGCCCCTGACTACCGACGGCACTCCATTGGTGGTGTCTTCTGTGCCCGAGGTCGCAGGCTCCTCGGCCCACACCCCGACTACAGATACCAAAGCCACTCTTGGTGGTGAATCTCAAAATGTAGACAGGTCTGCCTCCTCTCAAGGTGTCTTCAGACCTTCCTCTTCTTTTTCCATCAAGGCTTTCACTAAGTCTAAAGTAGCCATGCATTCTAAGAGACAAGCTACACAGGGCCCTTCTCCAGGCCCCATGCCTAAAAAACAGATGCTTAAAATGGCTGAGGATTTAATTACTCTTATCAGGGGTTCTCAACCTCCCCCCCCCGGACAAAAGGCCCAGAGTGGAGGAAGAATCCCCCTCCTCTGACCCGGCCTCCACTATTTCAGAGCACTCTGATGAACAGGAACATTCTTACTCCCCTTTTGAAGATTCTGATGCAGAGGAGTCCATTCCCTCTGTCTCCCCCCCCCCCCCCAGAGGATTACTCATTTAGGGAAACCTTGCATACCTTAAGGGAACACTTCCACTGAGAAGGCCAAGAGTACTCAGATTCCAAGAAAAGGCTTAGGGATTTTCTCTTGCTACCTCAGCACAGGCCTCTGGCTATACCTCCTGTCTTAGACATACTAGATGATGTGTACTCGGAGGCCTGCCTTAACCCGGATTCTTTACCTCCAGCCACAGTCAAGCCTGACGGGTACTACCGGGTTCCTGACTCACACCAATTTTTATACAAAAGCCATGCGGCTGACCCAGAAACTATCTCACAGTGACCCAAGGGAATTAAGGCCTCCACTGCTAAAAATCCATTACCTTCCGAGAGAGATTCCAGATCCCTAGAAAGGTGGGGAAAAAAGGTATACACCTCGGCCACCTTAACCATGAGGGCATTAAACTGCCAGTTCCATATGCTAAAGTACCAACAGTTTCTGTTATCACAATTGAGAAGTAAAATGTCACAACCTGAACAACCAGACTTGGAGTTGCAGGATTTGATGCATAGTGCAGAACAAGTGGGTAAACATACCTTGCAACGTGGTTTTGATGCTCTAGAGGCCTCATGTAGAGCTGCTGTTACAGGATCAGTGATACGTAGACATGCCTGGCTCAAGGAACAAACCTTACCAGATCATGTCAAAGCTAAATTATTAGATGCCCCTCTTCAAAAGGATGTATTATTTGGTGTTAAAGCTGAGGAGGTATTAAAGAAAATGGAGGAAAAGGCTAAATCAATGCAAACAGTGAAAGATTTTCTACAGGTACAACCTCCATGTTTCAGTAGAAATTGGCCTTCCAAAAATTGGTCCTTTCCATCCACGGACAGACCTCAAAGAGATAGATACAGGCGCCCGAGGGGCAGAGGGCAATCTCAAGGATCGTTTAGAGGCAGACAATGGCAATCTCCTACACAAAGAGGTGGTGAGGATAGTTCGCAGCCATTCAGAAAGCAAGCCCAATGACTTTCCCCTTTGCATGCCAAGCAAGGCTCAAATGGCAGCACCCTTAGGCGGAAAACTGACATTATTTTCAAAAATTTGGCATATTGTCACAAAAGACAAATGGATCCTGGGCATTATAAACAGAGGCTACAGATTCCATTTTCACACCCTTCCAAAAATGAGAGGCATGCCAAACCTCCCACACAATCAAAGGGCAGAGGCACAAAGACAAATTTCAGATCTCATGGACATGAAAGCTATTCAAGAGGTACCTACTCACGAACAAGGTCAAGGTTTTTATTCCAGACTATTCCTGGTACCAAGGAAAGGAAAAGATTGGAGACCAGTTTTGGACCTATACATCCTAAACACATTTTTACTCGTACCAAAATTCAAGATGCTCACATTACAGCAGCTTCTTCCCATGCTGGGCAAGGAGTCTTGGCTGGTAACATTGGACCTCAAGGAGGCATACCTGCATGTCCCAATCAGACAAAATTGCAGTAGATACCTCCGATTTCTTGCAGGTACAACCCATTATCAATTCTCTGCATTGCCCTTTGGCTTATCTACTGCGCCCAGAGTATTCACGAAATGCCTGGCATCAGTAATTGCCTACTGCAGACTTCAAGGGATACAAATATACCCATATTTGGACGACTGCCTGATCCAAGCGGACAGCAAGCACATACTTCTGAAACATCTGGCTTTTGTAATAATGTTGTTGAATTCTCTGGGATACACAGTCAACAAACAGAAATCAAGGCTAATACCCTCTCAGAAAATAATTTTCCTGGGTGCCAACTTGGACACAAACACCCAGATGGCCTACCTCACGTCAGAGAAGCAGGGGCAGCTAACTCAGTACTTCAGAACATTAGCAAATTTCACCAGGCTGACTGCAAGGAAAATCCTGCAGGCTCTGGGATTCATGGCATCTTGCATCCTACTAATCCCATGTGCAAAGCTGCATATGAGGAAACTTCAATGGTACCTGAAAAACCTATGGTCTCAACACAGCCACAGTTTGGAAACAATAATACCACTAATTCCATGTCTTCAAAAGGAATTTCTGTGGTGGGCTCAAGCATGCCAAACAAACACAGGTCTCCCATTCTGCAAGCCTCAAGCAAATCAAGTCATCACAACAGACGCCTCCGACTACACCTGGGGGGGCGCACATGACAGATCGGTGCATTCAGGGCAAATAGTCCCAAAAAGAAAAGCACCTTCACATCAATCAAAAGGAAATGCTAGCAGTAAATGCTATTATAGCTTTCAAAGACCTTCTGCATCCAGGTCAACTATTGATAAGGACAGACAACACCACAGTAATGTGGTACATAAACAAACAGGGAGGAACTCATTCATACCCCCTATGCAGGCTGGCCATGTCACTTTGGAACATGGCTCTGGAATTACAAATCGAACTTCAAGCACAGTACTTGCCAGGTAAGGAAAACACGCTGGCAGACAACCTAAGCAGAAATATGACAGATCCGCACGAATGGAAGTTGCATCCTCAAGTTTTTACAGAGATAATTCAAGCATGGGGAAGACCAGACATAGATCTCTTTGCCTCCCACAAAAATCACCAATTGACAAAATTCTGCTCAAGGACTTTTCATTCAAAGGCTTGGAGAGTGGACGCTCTCTCTTTCAGTTGGACAACAATGACAGTTTGCCTTTCCACCTCTTCCTCTGCTGCCCAAAGTTCTATTAAAAACCAGAGCAGACAGACCAAAGATGATTCTCATTGCTCCAGACTGGCCAAGACAACACTGGTACCCACTCCTGAGGAGCCTGACTCCTTCCCCTCCATGGACCCTACCTCTAATGCCTCTTCTTCCGACTCAGCACAGCTTCAAAACTCTTCCCAGCCAGCTGAAAACACTCAATCTGTCCGCATGGAAGATTCCTTAACATCACAACAGACCCTACTGTCCAAGGAGGTGCAGGATGTCATTTTGGAGGCCAGAAGGCCGTCTACTAGAAAAGCTTACTCCGCAAAATGGAAACGGTTTTGTGCCTGGAATGAGAAAAAGGGCCAGAATCCTGGAAAACTGAATTTACCTCAGATATTACAGTATCTAGCTGAGCTGCTAAGCAGTGGACTTTCATTCTCCTCCATCAAAATCCATGCCTCAGCCATTTCTGCAGAATACAACACTGATCCACCTTTATTCTCTCACCCCCTCTTAAGACAGTTCCTCAGAGGGGCTAAGAATATAAAACCCCCAAGGAAACAACCAATACCTGCTTGGGACCTCAATTTCATTCTAGAAAAGTTTGACCTTGCCTCCTTTTGAGCCAGCTGCCTCAACAGATTTGCAATATTTGTCCTGGAAAACAGCTTTCCTTCTGGCTATCACCTCAGCTCGTAGGGTATCGGAACTACAAGCCCTCATGGCTGTGCAGCCTTTTATCATCTTCCATCAGGACAGAGTTTCCTTACGAACCAACCCGTCCTTTATGCCAAAGGTGGTATCCAGGGTAGCTTTGAATCAGGCTATACACTTTTACCTACCTTTTACCCTAATCCTCAAAACAAAGGGGAGAGACTACTACATTCCTTGGACATCCACAGACAACTGCGTTATTATTTGGACAGAACAAAGCCTTTCAGAAAATCAGAACAGCTCTTTGTGTCCTCTGCTATAGGAGCTCAAGGGAAGCCAATTTCCAAACAGACAATCTCAAAATGGATAGCCCACTGCATACGCTTTTGTTATTCTTTTCATGGCAAAACTGTACCTGCAGGCATCAGATCTCACTCCACAAGGGCCACAGTTACCTCTGCAGCTTTCCTCAGAGGAGTTCCTACCAAAGATATTTTGGAAGCAGCCACTTGGAGTTCTGTGCATACCTTCTCCAAGCACTACCACCTACCATTATACTCCAAAACTAGAGCAGGCTTTGCCACTGCAGTCTTGCAGGTCATCCTGGCTCCTCCTAGTTCCACCTAGTGCCTATCACCCCTTTCTTAGCTTTGGGATTCTACCCATCTGTTATGACTGCAGCTGTATGCACGATGAACATAGTACAGTTTTGTACCTACCATAAATGTAGATGCTGAGTGCTAATACAGCTGCAGTCCAGATTTCCCTCCCTCCTTCCCCTCTTGGGACAGGCCTATTGGCTAACACCTACTCATACAACCTGATTGGGGTATTAATTTATGGTGTATTTGCTTGCAGCTACTGTATTTTGATTATATGGCATTGCTTTATTACACAAATTTATGTATTGCCTTCCTTCTGGGGGCACCTGACATCTGGGGAATAAAACTGAAGAAAATGGCGTCGGCTGGTTCTTTTATACCCCTGTCGCACTGACGTCAGGGAAGAAGCGACAACAACCGACGCCGGACCTAGACTTTGGAATTCGGCCGACCGAGGACCCGCCTGACGGCAGGAGAACCCATCTGTTATGACTGCAGCTGTATTAGCACTTGAACATCTACATTTATGGTAGGTACAAAACTGTACTTTTTCCTGACTGATCTAATTGAAAAGAGTTCTTAAATGTATTTTATCAATTCTTTTTTTAAGTAGAATATTGCAAACTGCTTTATTTTTGGTTGTCATGTTTTATGTACTTATGTTCGTGAAGTTGCTGTAGCTCCTTCGTTCTTGCTTTTTATAGCATGTATTTTTGCATTAAATGTTTTCATGGGAGCTTACATTGTAGCTTTAAATGCTGCATTTGCCTTGTATTCCCAAAATAATTCTCTGTGCATTTTTTCTACAAATTCTTGTTGCTGAAACCAGATTGAAAAGTCTTCCTTCTCGTGAGTTTCCCTTCACCTTATCTTGTAAAATGATGGTTCTAAGCATACAATGATAAAACCATGCAACTTTTTTTTGTATTCTCAACTTGTGTGGCTTGGTAAATGTCAAATGGCATAGGAGTATCTAAGTGAGTACCAAGTTCATATTTACATGAGAGAAAGGAAAAGTTTCTTGTATTGGGGAAGTTTAATTTTCCAACCATCATCCAACTTCTCTCTCATTAAAAAGTTTTGTTTTTAAATATATTGCCATGTTTCAAATGATAGGAATGTTTTCTAGGAGAATAGTCTAAATTCAAGTCTCAAATTGCATTCCATTTTCCCACAAAAATGGTAGTTATATTACCCAACTGCTGTAAAATTTCAGGAGTCTAAAATTTCCATATAGTCATTAAAGGGTGCATATGAAGAACCAGTATTTATTTTGTGAATACTACAGGTCAGAGGTACTAATAGTACTCTGTCTTTTATACCATAATAAATCTGTTGTACAATGAACAAACAGATGTCCTTCTATTCTCATGTTGCAGTATTCATAACAGTAGGGAGGTGGCTGCCTGCAGCACCGCATGTCCGGCCAGTATACCAAAGTCTTAGGATAGGGGTATGTGCGATGTTGGATGTCAAAGCCATAAACCGATGTCTGCACATGCCCAACTCAGAACTTTTCTGCCGCAGTGATATACGGACCTCTGATCACCAGCTCTGGGAATCCGTTTGCTTGTTTGACTTCGGCTGTCTGCTACAGATAACTACCCTTTTGGGTTTTTTTGATTTTATATTCCTTCTTGCTTCCAGACATATGTCAGCTAGGAAGGGAAAGTGTGCTTGTGGAAGACAAATTCCACATAAGGAAATGGAGGACAAAGCGAAATCTATGCAAACAGTAAAGGAATTTTTACAGGTTCAGCCACCAAGATTTAGCAGGAACTGGCCTACAAAGAATTGGTCCTTTCCAGTGCCGGACAGGCCACAAAGAGGCAGATACAAATGTCCCAGAGGCGGATCCCAGCCCCAGGGCTCATACAGGTCTAAACAGTGGGGCGCTTCTACCTCCAAAAGTGGAGAAGACAAAGCACAGCCATACAGGAAACAGTCCCAATGACTTGCTTCTGCCAGCACCAAGCACTTATCTTCTTGCAGCTCCCTTAGGGGAAAAACTAGCACTTTTCTTTCAAAATTGGCAAATGATCACCCTTGACAAATGGGTATTGAATATAGTGTCCCAGGGCTACAGGTTCCACTTTCACATCCTGCCAAAGGTAAGAGGTATGCCAAACCTGCCACACAATCAATGGGCAGAGGCACAAAAACAAGATCTGAAGTAGTTAACTTCATGTGGTCTGCAACCTGTGGTGGGTATCAGATCCGAGCCGGCAGCTTTACCTAGCTAAAAGATCCGAGCTCCTAGCTCCTTCCCCTACCCATAATCCCCTGCTACACATCCCCCATACCCAGATCTAGTTTGCCGCGGCTTATAGCAGCTTCTCGAGACGAGCTCTTAGGCGTGGGTGAGAGTTTTCCAGTTTTAAAAAACCTTTAAAACTTTTTTTTTTTTTTTTTCTAAAATTTCTTTGGTGTCTGTGTGTATTGTTTAGCCCCCTTTATCGGATAATATATTTAGCGTATTTTCGTTGTGGTAATTTTACTTCAAATTTACTTCAATTCCCTCCCCCTAGTGCGTGAGTGTGTGGTGTGATGGCTGAAGGGCCTAAAGCCATTTTTTCTGAATGCACTGAGTGTAGTCATAAGCTGTCCCCAGCCGATGGCCACACTGAGTGCGTTATTTGCTTGGGGGTGGCCCATTTATCCACCAGCTGCCAGGTTTATGCGGCTTTCAACCCCCGGGCTATCGGGGATAGGAGGAACAAGCTAATCCTGGTGGGATTGTTGCCCCTGGATTCTTCTTCCTCCTCTCCCTCTTTGGCAAGACCGTCCGCGACATGCTGGTCCATAGCGAGAAAGACGGGAAGACGCTGTCTGCCGTCGGGATCCGCTTCTCTAATCCCCAATGGTCCTTCTCGAGGAACCAGAGGGGACAAAAGAAGATGTGGTTCCGGAAATCACAGCAGTCCCGTCCCGCTTCGGACCCCTCGTCCTTCAGAGGCAGAGGAGGGCAAGGTGGACGCCGGCCCAGAGGCAGAAGGTCTCGAGAACCTTTCTCGGAGAGGCCTACGCAACAGCCCTGAGGGCTTACCCGACTGTCCTTCTCTGGAGGCAGTCAGGGGGCATCTGTCGGAGCACCACCAAATTTGGGTGTCCATTACTACGGATCCGTGGGTGCTCTGAATTATATCCAGAGGTTATTCCAGTCCCTTTGAGTCTTCCCCCTCCTATGAAACACCTCCCCGATGTCCCACCCGATCAAAGGGAGGCGGCAGCTTCAGAAATTTCGAAGCTATTAGAAAAAAGAGCCATCCAGCACGTCCCCCCCAGGCTACTCCAGATTGGGAAATTACTCCAGGTTCTTTTTAGTGCCAAAAAAGATGGGGGACTTGAGGCCCATCCTAGACCTCTCATCTCTAAACATGTTCATTCCCAAAGAGAAATTCCGGATGGTCACTCTGCAATCTATTCTCCCCTTCCTACGGGAGAACGACTGGATGTGCTCCATAGACCTCAAGGATGCGTACTACCAAATTCTAATGGACAGACGATCCAGGAGGTTCCTCCGCTTTCAGCTGGGAGCCAGTCACTGTCAGTTCAGGGCTCTTCCGTTCGGCCTCACCTCAGCCCCCAGGGTGTTCACCAAGGTCATGGCAGTGGTCACAGCCCACCTGAGACTTCAGGGCATTCGGGTCTTTCCGTACATGAATGACTGACTCCTCACCGCCTCCACCAGGCATCAGCTCTGCTCTACCAGGGATTATACCCTAGCTCTTACTCAGTGTCTGGGTATTACTGTAAACCTTCAAAAATCGTTCCTTCATCCTGTGCAGGTTCTGGAATATATAGGGGCCAAGATAGATGCACGCCACTCCAAGGCCTTTCTAACAACAGACAGGTTGCGCAGCTTGTCTCTTCATGTTTTGGCAATTCTCCAGTCCCCAGCCCCACCTGCGGAATTAGTCCTGAGAGCCTTAGGCTCCATGGCAGCAGCCATCGGTCTGTCGCCCTTTGCGCGACTGCGCATGAGAATTCTTCAGTGGACTCTTCAGGTCCAATGGTCACTTTTACTGCACCCCTTGAACACCCCGATTCCCTTGAGCAGGGTTTGCAAGGACTCCCTTCTCTGGTGGCTTCACTCCCAGGAGCTGCGAGAGGGGTGACCGTTTGTGATGCCTCAGCCCCAAGCCACGTTGACCACGGACGCTTCTCGCCTCGGGTGGGGGGGCATGCTCTGGGCAGAACCGTCCAAGGCACGTGGACTCCCTCAGAGACCGTTCTGCATATCAGTGTTCTGGAGATGAGGGTGGTGCTTCTGACGTTGCAAGCCGTACAAGATCTTCTTCCTCCGGGAACTATTGCAATTGAGACAGACAACATGGCTGTAGTCTGGTACATCAACAAACAGGGAGGAACCAGATCTTATCCCCTTTGCTGAGAGGTTATGAGAGTTTGGGAATGGGTGATCTCCAGCAACCGCTTTCTGGTAGCAACGCACATTCCGGGCTGAACCAACATCCTAGCGGACAAGCTAAGTTGCTTGATCCTCACACCGTATGAGTGGTCTCTAAACCCATTAGTAGCGAAACAAATCTTCCTCAAATGTGGTCTACCTTACTGCTATCTTTTTGCTTCTCTGTCAAGCACAAAGTGCAGCAAATTTTTCACTCTACTTCCCCCAATAGGGGAGAGCCCCAGAGACGCTCTGGTTCATGCTTGGCCCCCCGGTCTCCTTTATGCTTATCCCCTGCTTCCGCTCATGACTAAGATCCTGCAGAAAGCCCATCAGTTTGGGTGCAAGATAATCCTCATAGCCCTATTCTGGCCTCGCCAGATCTGGTTCCCTTACCTGCGGTCTCAGTGTAGTTCCTCCTTGGATCTTGGATCCCATTCCAGATCTAATTTCTCATCCTGCGGGATTACAACCCCCAAACCTGGGCGACCTCAAGCTCACGGCTTCGCTGATCCAGTTCCGCTGATAGCAAGGACTCCCGGTATCTCGTCACCAGTGAAAGCTGTTCTGGTAGCAGCACACAAACCATCTACCAGAAAAATCTACAGTAGTAAATGGAAACGTTTTTCCATCTGGGCCAAAGACAGGGGCTTAGACCCCTTTACTGTCCCTATTCCAACGATTCTTGATTTTCTCTCCCATATCTTTAATCAGGGAGCCAGTGCATCTACGGTTAAAGTACAGCTGGCAGCCATCTCTCATTTTCATGTTGGGGATGATGTAGGATCACTGGCTTCCACCAGGATTTGCAAAACTTTTTTAAAAAGGCACCTTTCTGTTAAAACCGCCAGTTAAGTCTGCGGTCCCACCATGGGACTTAACATTGGTCCTACAGGCTTTGACGAGCCCTCCTTTCGAACCGGCTGGTTCTGCTCAGTTGAAATTTTTATCTAGGAAAACAGCCTTCCTGATTGCAATAACTTCAGCTAGGAGAGCGTCTGAGCTTCAAGCCCCTCTGTATGAAACCCCCTTAACTAATATTTCATAAGGACAGAGTTTCTCTCAGGGCTAATCCTTCCTCCCTAAAGTAGACTGAGTCGAATATTAATCAGTCTATTAATTTGACATGTTTTTCCCCAATTTCCAGAACAAAGGGGAATACACATTACGCAAATTGGATGTAAATAGACAACTGTTTTTATTTTCACAGGACAGCAACCAACCGCAAATCTGATCAATTGTTTGTGTCCTTTGCCAAGTCGTCTTTAGGTAAACCTATTACCAAAGTTACATTAGCCGACTGGATTTCACAATGCATCATTCAGGCCTATTTAGCTTCAAACAAACCGGTGCCTTTGGGAATCCATGCTCATTCAACCCGATCCATAGCTATCTCTGCAGCGTTCTGGTCTAGAGTCCCTATAGACGACATATGTTCAGCAGCTACTTGGTCCTCCTCTCATACATTCATTTCTCATTATAAATTGGATATGATATCCAGGAGTAGGGCTTCCTTTGGCTCCGCAGTACTCAGGAATATTCTTCCTTGAGGGCCGCCCAAGGTTTCTAGGTAGCTGGGGGCTCTGTCCCACAGGTTGCAGACCAAATTAAGTTAACTACTTCAGACAAAGAAGTTTATGAACTCACCATAACGTTCCATCTTAGTAGGTAACTTAATTTGTCTGCCACCGACCCCCCCCCCCCCATTCCCCCTAACCAGTTTCGTGATTCTTAACCATGGGATAGAATTGCTCATTCTGTTAGGCAGTAGGTTACTGGCCTCTTTCGAGGGTTTTGTGGAGTCTAGGTAAACTCGATCTGAGGATGGGGGATGTGTAGCAGGGGATTATGGGTAGGGGGAGGATCCGATACCCACAGGTTGCAGACAAATGAAGTTACCTACTCTGATGGAACGTTATAGTGAGTACATAACTTCTTTTTTCGTCCCTTATGAACATGAGGGGCCATTCAGCAAGTACCACAACAAGAGCAGGGACAAGGATTTTACTCAAGACTTTTCTTGGTACCCAGAAAAGACAAAGCCTGGAGACCAGTACTGGACCTGTCTTTTCTAAACACATTTCTGGACGTTCCAAAATTCAAAATGTTAACTCTGCAGCAGCTTCTGCCCATGCTGGGCAAGAAGGCTTGGCTTGTAACTTTGGACCTAAAAGAGGCATACCTGCATATCCCAATCAGACAATCTTGCAGAAGATACCTCAGATTCATAGCTGGCTCAGTGCACTACCAATTCTCTGCTCTGCCCTTTGGCTTATCTACTGCACCCAGGGTCTTCACAAAATGCCTGGCACCAGTAATTGCATTTTGCAGACAAAGAGGAGTTCAGATATATCCTTACTTGGACGACTGCCTTTTACAAGCAGAGAACAAGGACACTCTACTAAAGCATCTGGCATTCGTAGATTATTAATTTGCCTAGTGTACACAGTAAATGAAAAGAAATCAAAACTAGTAACCCTCTCAAGAGATGATATTCCTGGGTGCAAGCCTAAATACAATTGCCCAGATGGCTTACCTCACGCCAGACAAAGGCAACTAACTTCTTACTTCAAAATGTTGGCAACAAAGACCCGGTTATCTGCAAGAAAAATTCTGCAGGCTTTGGGCTTCATGGCATCCTGCATTCTGCTAATTCCATATGCCAGACTGCATATGAGGAAACTTCAATGGTACCTAAAAAGTGTCTGGACTCAACATTGTCAAAGCCTGGAAGCATTAATTGCCCTCATTCCTTGCCTGCAACAGGAGTTTCGATGGTGGTTACATGCCTGTTACCTCAACAAGGGACAGCCATTGTCTCTACCCACAGCCAGGCAGTCAATAACAGATGCATCAGATTATGCCTGGGGAGCACACATGGCAGGAAAATATATTCAGGGCACATGGTCCACAAGCCAAATGCATCTACATATCCATCAAAGAGATGCTAGCTGTTCAGAATGCCCTGACAGCTTTCAAGGATCTACTCCATCCAGGACAACTACTGATAGGGATGAACAATACTACAGTCACGTGGTACATAAGCAGGGAGGCACACATTCCTACCCCCTATGCAGACAAGCCATGACTTTGTGGGACACAGCATCGACTTATCAAGTACACCTGCAAGCACAATTCCTGCCAGGAAAGAACAATACTCTGGCAGACGAACTAAGCAGAAACCTCACGAATTCCCACGAGTGGAAACTGGATCCACAAGTCTTCAACATGATAAAGGAATGGGGATGTCCAGACATAGATCTATTTGCCTCCCCTCACAACTGCCAACTACAGAAATTCTGCACAAGGACTTATCACAAGCAAGCATGGAAAGTGGATGCTCTGTCATTCAGCTGGAAAACTCTTAACAGTATATGCCTTTCCTCCTCTGCCTCTCCTCCCCAAGGTACTCCTAAAGATCAAACAAGAGAAGCCAAGAATGATTCTAATTGCCCCAGACTGGCCACGCCAGCACTGGTACCCAATCCTAAAAAGCTCGTCTCAAGGCCCAGCCTGGACATTGCCTCTAATTCCTCACTGACCCTGCAAAACAATCAGATTCTGCACAGCCAACTCAGGACCCTAAATCTGGCAGCATAGCGGATAATGTAACCATTCAAAACACTCCTCTCTCTAAAGCAGTGATGGATGCTATTTGAGGCCAGGAGGCCCAGTACCAGAAAATCTTATGCAGAAAAATGGAAAAGATTCTGTGCTTGGAACCAGGCACAAGGGATTGATACATCTGTTCCAAATATTCCTCAGATTTTACAATACCTAACTGAGATGCTGGACAAGGGCCTATCCTTTTCATCAATTAAAATTCATGCCTCTGCCATTTCAGCTCATTACGATATGGAACCTCCTATTTTTTCCCATCCATTACGAAGGCAGTACCTAAGAGGGGCCAAAAACATAAGACCTCCAAGGAGAGCCCCAATACTTGCATGGGACCTCAATTATGTCTTGGAAAAACTCACACTGCCAACTTTTGAGCCAGCCAGTACAGCTGATATAAAGTTTTTATCTTGGAAAACAGCTCTGCTCCTAGCAGTAACCCCTGCAAGACGAGTTTCAGAGTTACAGGCACTCATGGCTGTGGAACCTTTCATCATTTTCCATCCAGACAGGGTTTCTCTAAGGACGAACCCAACATTTATGCCTAAGGTAGTGTCCAGTGTGGCCCTTAACCAAACCATTCATTTGCCTACCTTTTATCCAAACCGTGAGAGACTTCTGCATTCCTTGGACATACACAGACAACTATGCTTCTACTTGGGCATAACTAAAGCTTTCAGAAAAACTGATCAACGTTTAGTAGCATATGCCTCAGGATCTCAAGGAAAGCCGATCTCAAAACAGACTATTTCAAAATGGATAGGCCACTGCATTCGTTTTTGCTACTCACAACATGGCAAATCAGTGCCCAGGGGCATTAGGCCTCATTCTACCAGGGCAGCACCCAGTTCAGCAGCCTTTCTCAGAGGAGTACCAACCAAAGACATTTTAGAGGCTGCAACTTGGAGTTCAGTGCACACTTTTACCTCTCTACTCTAAATCCAGAGCAGGCTTCGCCACTGCAGTTCTGCAAGGCCTTATAGCCTCTCCTAATCCTATTTAGGCCCAGCCACCCAACCTCAGCCTTGGGATTCAACCCAAGAGTAATGACTGCAACAGTGAAACACGAACATAGTACAATTGTGTACCTACCATAAATGTAGATGTCGGAGTGTATTCACTGTTGCAGTCCAGGTTACCCACCCACCATCCCCCTTTTCTTTGCTGGGACTTGCCTATACTTCTCTATTTTATACAACCTATGTAGTGTATTTGCTTATAGATGAAGGAAATGTATATTTTACTGCATGCATAATTATTGACATAATTTTTTAGCCTACCTTTTTGGGGGGTACCTGACATCTGGGGCAAGAAAAACTGAAGAAAATGGTGTCGGTTGCATCTTTTATATCCCTGGCACACTGACGTCAGGGAGAAGGCGACAGCAACCGACGCCGGACCTAGACTTTGGAATTCTGGCCGACTGCGGGTAGCCTGCCAGCAGGATAACCCAAGAGTAATGACTGCAACAGTGAATACACTCTAACATCTACATTTCTGGTAGGTACACAACTGTACTTTTCTTAGGCCCAGAGTACGCACTACGCCTAGGAAACCGATGACCAAATCGCATGCAGCTGCTCCCATGCCACAAAAACAAATGCTTAGAATGGCAGAAGACCTTATTACACTGATTATGGGAAAGTCAGCCTTCCCCTGCTAAGAGAAAGAGACCAGTCCCCTACAGCTTCTACAGACCAGGAGTCCGATGAATGAGATTTCTGATTATGAAGACTTGCCCTTATCTGCTTATGAGGATTCAGATGTAGAGGAATCCATTCCCACTGCCTCCCCTCCAGAGGATTTTTCTTTTGGTGAAACTTTGCATACCTTAGGAGAGCATTTCCACTGGCAATGCCAAGACTATCATCCGTCCAAAAAGAGACTCTGAGAATTCATAGAGTTGCCTCAGCACAGGCCTTTAGCAATACTCCCTGTCTTGGATGTTGATTGTTTTTATGGAATCCAGTCTTACTCCTGATACTTTACCTCCTGCCCCTAGGAAACCAGACAGGTACTTAGAGTACCTGACACTCACAAATTTATTTTCAAGAGTCCTACTGCTGACCCAGAGATAATTTCCCAGGGGCCTAAAGGTATCAAGGCTTCTACAGCCAATAATCTCACCCCTTCAGACAGGGATTCCAGAGCTTTGGACAGATGGGGTAAGAAGGTATATATACCTCTGCAACTCGTGCTATTAGGGCATTGAATTGTCATTTTCTCATACTGAAGTACCAGCAGCATATTATGGAACTTATTAAACAAAAAGTGGCAACCTTTACAGACTGTGCAGAAAATAAAGAATCGCCGGAACTTATGCACTCTGCAAGCCAAGTCAGTAAGCGTACTTTGCAGTGTGGCTTTGACACCCTAGAAGCATCTTGCCAGGCAGCAGTCACTGGGTCTGTACTGAGAAGACATGCTTGGCTCAAGGAGCAGACCTTGCCAGACCATGCCAGATCAAAGTTACTAGACTCTCCTTTGAACAAGAACAGTTTGTTTGGCACCAAAGCAGAAGAGGTTCTTAAAAAGATGGAAGAAAAAGCTATGCAGACTGTTAAGAATTCTTACAAGTGCAACCCCCTAGATTCAGTAGGCATTGATCTTCCAAACACTGGTCCTTTCCAACCCTCTCCAGGCCTTCTCAAACCAGACCCAGGGGAAACAGATCACCCAGACTACAGTCTCAGGGTATGCAGAGATTTAAGCAATGGGGTGCCCCCACCCCTAAAGCAGAGAGTGGTAAGCCACCTCTTTATGGAAAAAAAACTCACAATTACTTCCTTACTCTACTCCCCAGCCCTGCCCAATTCTTTGTGCCCCTAGGAGGAAAACTTGCCCTTCATGCAAAAAATTAGATGTGCATCACACAGGACCGGTGGGTCCTCAACATTGTATCCCAGGGGTACAAATTCTTTTTCCATTCACTGCCAACCCCAAGCGGGTTTTCAGACCTTCCTCCAAACCAGTGGGAAGAGGCACAAAGCCAAGTAGTTTCCCTGCTCAATATCAGAGCTATACATCTGGTTCCAGTAGAACAGAGGGGTTAAGGATTCTACATAGCACTCTTCCTGGTACCCAGGAAAGAGGGCTCTTGGCGTGTAATCCTGGATCTTTCGATTCTCAACACCTTCCTGGTGGTACCAAAATTCAAAATGCTTACCCTGCAACAGCTTCTTCCAATGCTAGACAAGGATGCCTGGTTAGTCACCCTAGACTTAAAAGAAGTCTGTCTGCACATCCCCATAAGGGAGTTTTGCAGGAAGTAACTACATTTCAGGGCAGGATCTATGCATAATCAGATGTTCTTCGTGTTTCACTGTTGCAGTCATCACTTTTGGGTTATCTGCTTATAAGTTGCCCTCAGTAGGCCTGATTAATAAAGTCTTGTGTCCTGCATCGGTTGCTGTCCCTTCTTCCATGACGTCAGGGGTATAAAACATGCAGCTGACACCATTACATCAGTCTTTCTTGCCGTACGGTGCCCGAAGCAGGAGCAGTTCACAAGTGCCGGTCGGCCAACTCCTGAAATTTTCATTTTCGAGTTTCAGAATCGAAGTCTTCAACTAAAGCTAAGTACCCCATTGGGGAAACTTTTTCTTGCTCCTTACCGTTGTCAGTAAAAGTTAATAATTGCATTACTTGTGGAAAGCAAATACCTCAAAGATTTTCATTCGTGCTGTATTCCTTGCCTAGGCCTTGACCACGACGTACCTTGCTGTCGGTTTTTTGCTTTATTTAATCAAGCACACTGTCCATCATCTGTATATTTTTGCCTCTAAATATTTTGGTTCTTTGTTTAATTATCCAGAAATGTAGTCTGTTAGCCATCCGACTAACGGGATTCTGAAAAGACGCAAAGATAAGACAGACACAGGCCACCAAGGTCCAAAACTGCTGATGACGCTTCTAAGCCAGTCACCAGTTCGCTGGTACTCTGAGGTGCTTTCGCAGCCCCTGATACCTGCTACTTCTGATTTGCAGGCCTCTACTAAGACCTATTCAGAGTCCGGTATGACGCGAGATACTTCAACTACCTTGGATGGGTCTGGAGCCGCTGTGCAGGCACCGGCTTCTGAGGGTGCATTCAGGCCTACGGACTTGCATATTAAATTGACGCCTCCTTCATTACTAAGGCCTAAATCTCGATCCATGTCTAAGAAACCGACTCCCAGGCCACAGGCCTCTATGCCTAAAAACAAATGATAAAAATGGCTGAAGATCTCATAACTCTAATCAGGGGTAGCCAACCCCCCCCCCCCCCAAGAGGCCTAGGGCTGAGCTTGATTATGAATCTTCTGATCAGGATTCTGTTTTTTTCTGACTCTTCTGATGACCTGGATTTGTCCTTACCTACTTAAGAGGATTCTGATGCAGAGGACTCTATCCCCTCTGCTTCCCCTCCTGAGGATTTTTCTTTGGGGAAACCTTACATACTCTACGGGAGCATTGTCGGTGGGAAAGCCAGAAATTTTCTGATTGAAAAAAGAGGCTTGGGGATTTTTTTCTCCTACCTCAGCATATGCCTTTGGGTATTCCTCCTGTACTAGACATTGTTGATTGTTTTCTCGGAATCCATTTTGGCCCCTGATTCCCTGCCGCCTCCTCCCAGTAAACCTGACAGATACTACAGGGTCCCTGAGTCCCACAAGTTCCTTTTCAAAAATCCTATTGCAGATCCAGAGACTTATTTCACAGTGGGCCAAGGGCATTAAGGCTTCTAATGCTAAAAATCCTACCCCTTCTGATAGAGACTCCAGGGTGCTGGATAGATGGAGTAAAAAGGTTTGTACTTCAGCAGCCTTGGCAACTGGAGCTTTAAACTGTCAATTTCATATGTTAAAATATCAGCAACACGTTATTGGACTGCTTAAACAGAAAATTGTTGATTCCTGACTGTGTGGAAAATAGACTTACAGGATTTAATTCATTCTGCTGAACAAGTTGGAAAACATACTTTGCAATATAGCTTTGATTCTTTAGAGACCTCCTGCAGGGCTGCTGTTACTGGGTCTGTGCTTAGAAGGCATGCTTGGCTTAAGGAGCAATCTTTGCCTGATCATGTTAAAGCTAAATTGTTGGATGCTCCTTTAAATCAGGGCCGCCTGTTTGGCAACAAGGCTGAAGAAGTTGTTAAAAATATGGAAGATAAAGCTAAATCTATGCAAACTGTTACATTTTTTACAAGTGCAGCCTTCTAGATTTAGTAGGCACTGACCTACTAAGAATTGGTCCTTTCCAGCCCCTTCCAGGTCTTCTCAAGCCAAACTGAGACGCAGCAAAAACCCCAGGTTTCAGTCTCAGGGGACTCACAGAATTAAGTAGTGGGGGGCCTCTACTTCCAAGTCTGGGAATAACAAGACACCCCCCTATGGTAAACTGTCTCAATGACTTCCTTTTAAAATTTCCAAGCACTTAACTTCTGACTGCCCCTTTGGGGGGGGGGGGGATTACTCTTTATGTAAAGAACTGGGAACTCATTACCCAAGACAAATGGGTTTTAAATAGTGTCCCAGGGATACAGATTTCATTTCCACACATTGCCAACGCCAAGTGGGTGGCTAGACCTGCCCCCAAATCAGTGGGCAGAGACTCAAAAACAAGTACTTTTTCTCTTAAGCGTGGTGCTATTCAACTGGTACCAGAAAAGGGACAAGGTTTCTACTCCAGACTTTTCCTGGTACCCAGAAAAGACAAATCATGATGTCCAATCCTGGACCTGTCTACTCTAAACACCTTTCTGGAGATTCCAAAATTCAAGATGCTGACTCTTCAATTACTTCGTGTGCTAGGCAAAGACACCTGGTTGGCAACACTAGATTTAAAAGAAGCATACATGCACATCCCAATACGGGAATCTTGCAGAAGATGCATACATTTCAAAGCATACTACACGCACTATCAGTTCTCTGCACTGCCCTTTGGCTTATCTACTGCACCCAGGGTATTCACAAAGTGCCTAGCTCCAGTTATTCCTTTTGCAGGCAAAGAAGTATTCAAATATACCCATACCTGGACGATTGTCTAATTCAGGCAGAAAGCCAGGACATACTTTTGAATCATCTGGCGTTTGTGAAAAGGGTTCTATCTTGTCTGGGGTACACCATAAACGAAAAGAAATCAAACCTGGTACGCTGACGATAAATTATATTCCTGGGAGCAAGCTTGAATACAACTTCCCAGATGGCTTACCTCACACTAGAAAAGCAAATTCATTTGATAACCTACTTCAAACAAGTGGCCACAAAAACCCTGCTATCTGCAAGACAAATACTGCAAGCCGTGGGGTTCATGGCCTCCTGCATTCTTCTAATTCCATATGCAAGACTGCATATGAGGAAACTACACTAGTATCTAAAAAGCCTATGGAGTCAACATTCTCACAGCCTAGAAACAATGATTCCTATCATACCTTGCCTATGCCTAAAGTTCCTTTGGTGGGCAAAGGCCTGCCACCAAAACAAGGGACTACCATTCACACCACCCCCCTGCTGCCCAGACCCTAACAGATGCATCAGATTATGCATGGGGGGCTCACCTGGCAGGGAAGTGCATTCAGGGCAAATGGAGCCCAAGTCAAATGCACCTGCATATCAATCGAAAAGAAATGATAGCTATACAGAATGCTCTGACAGCCTTCAAGGACTACATTCTTCCAGGACAACTAATGGTAAAGACTGACAACACCACGGTTATGTGGTACATAAACAAGCAGGGGGGTATACATTCTTACCCTCTCTGCAGACTAGCCATGGCATTGTGGAACACAGCTTTGAGCTACCAAGTGTCACCTACAAGCTCAATTCCTGCCAGGAAAATTAAATACACTGGCAGACAGACTAAGCAGAAACCTCATGGACCCACACGTGTGGAAACTGGAACCAAGGATTTTCAACATGTTGACAAGCTAATGGGGGAGCCTAGATATAGACCTGTTTGCCTCCCCCAGAACTACCAATTGGACAAATTTTGCATAAGGACTCCCCACAAACAAGCCTGGAAAGTGGATGCTCTGTCCTTCAGCTGGAAAAACTTATCGGTCTTTGCCTTCCTCCTACTGCCTCTGCTCTCCAAAGTTCTACTAAGTCACAGGACAAACCTAGGATGATTTTGATTGCACCAGACTGGCCGCGCCAACACTGGTAGCCCCTCCTGTGCAGTGTCACGGTCATCTCCATGGCATCTGCTTCAGATTCCTTCCCTGCTTTCTCAGCAGAACCAGATTCTGCACCCTCAGCTTCCAATACTGAACCTTGCAGCCTGGCTAATTACTTAACTCTACCTTACCATCCTTCAGCAAACCTGTGATGGATGTCATCTTAGAGGCAAGGAGGCCTAGTACTAGAAAATCTTATGCTGAAAAATGGAAAAGATTCTGTGCCTGAAACCATTCTCAAGGGATGAGCACAGCAGCGTCCAATTTACCTCAGATTTTACAATACTTAACTGAGATGCTTCACAAGGGCCTGTCTTTTTCCTCCATTAAAATCCATGTCTCAGCCATTTCAGCTCATAACACAGAACCTCCCCTCTTCTCTCATCCTTTGCTTAAGCGGTACCTCAGAGGGGCCAAAAATTTGAGACCACCCAGGAGAGCTCCAACCCCAGCCTGGGACCTTAACTTTGTTTTGGAGAAACTCACTCTACCTCCTTTTGAGATAGTTGCTACTGCGGACTTAAAGTTTCTTTCTTGGGAAAACAGCTTTCCTTTTAGCAATCACTTCATCAAGAAAGGATGTCTGAATTACAGGCCCTTATAGCAGTGGAGCCTTTCATCATCTTTCATGCTGACAGGGTGTCACTCAGGGCCAATCCATCCTTCATGCCCAAGGTGGTATCCAGTGTGGCTCTTAATCAGTCCATTCATTTGCCAACCTTCTTTCCCAATCCACAGAACAAAGGGGAAACGGGGTCTTGGATGTGCACAGACAACTTAGATTCTACTTGGACAGGACTAAACCTCAAAGAAATCTGAACTTCTGCTGGTAGCATTTGCTGCAGGGGCAGAGGGGAAGGCTATTTAAAAAAAAAAAAAAATTTCTAAATGGATAAGCCATTGCATTCATTTCTGCTATAAGCACCATGGAAAACATATCCCACAGGGATCAGACCTCACTCCACCAGGGCTGCATCTACTTCTACAACCTTTCTCAGAGGTGTTCCTACCAGGGACATCCTAGAAGCTGCTACCTTGAGTTCTGTACATACTTTCACCAAGCATTATCATTTGCCAATTTTCTCTAAATCCAGAGCTGGCTTTGCCACTGCAGTCTTGCAGGGCCTTATAGCTGGCCCTAATGCTATCTAAACTCCTCCTCCCAACTATAGCTTTGTGAATTTACACAAATGTAATGACTGCAACAGTGAAACATGAAGAACGTAGTACAGTTGTGTACACTTACCATAAATGTAGATGTTGGAGTGTATTCACTGTTGCAGTACTGGTTACCCTCCCTCCTGCCCCTTAACAACTTTTGGCTATACCTCTACTTTCCTTTACTATGCTTAAAAGCCTTTTTGGTGTATTTGCTTTTTTGTTGGAGGTATACCTTTGTGTTTTTATGTTTAATTGCTTCCCATTAGGAGGGCACCTGACATCCGTGGCAAGAAAAACTGATGTAATGGCGTCGCTGCATGTTTTTATACCCCTGACAACTTGACGTCCTGGAAGAAGGGACAGCAACTGACGCAGGACCCAAGACTTTGTTAATCAGGCCTACTGAGGGCAACCTGCAAGCAGATTACCCAAATGTGATGACTGCAACAGTGAATACACACTCTAACATCTACATTTGTGGTAAGTGTGTACAACTGTACTTTCTCTGCACTTCCTTTTGGATTATCTACTGCGCCCAGAGTTTTCACAAAATGCCTGGCTCCAGACATTGCATTCTGCAGGCAGAGAAATATCCAAATTTTCCCATACTTGGATGACTGCCTGATTCAGGTGTACAGTCAGGAATTGCTGTTTTAGCACCTGACATTTGTGAAACACCTTCTCACTTCCTTGGGGTACACTATCAATGAAAAGAAATCAAAACTGGTACCCAGTCAAAAGATTGTATTCCTGGGAGCAAGCTTGGACACAAAATCCCAGATGGCATTCCTCAGTTAAGAAAAACAAGTCTATCTGACAGCCTACTTCAAGCAAATGGCCACCAGAACCCAGCTATCTGCAAGAAAAATACTGCAGGCCCTAGGGTTCATGGCCTCATGTATGCTAATTCCATATGCAAGAGTGCATATGAGGAAACTTCAATGGTTCTTTAAAAAAAGTCTCTGAAGCCAACATTTTCAGGACCTGGCAACAGTCATTCCTGTCATACCCTGCCTAAGGACAGAGTTCCTTTGGTGGGCAGAAGCATGCTACCACAACAAGGGACTGCCCTTTTCTCAACCCCATGCTGTCCGGACCCTAACCACAGATGCATCAGACTATGCCAGGGGAACACACATGGACAGCAAATGCATTCATGGCCACTGGAGCCCAAGTCAAATTCATCTGCACATCAACCAAAAAGAGATGCTAGCTGTGCAGAACGCTCCAGCAGCTTTCAGATCCCTGCTCTCACCAGGACCCCTGCTAATAAAAACAGGTAACACCACAGTTATGTGGTACATCAACAGGCAGGGAGGAGCCCACTCTTACCCACTCTGCAGGCTAGCTATGGCCCAGTGGAACACGGCCTTGGACATGCAGGTCCATCTGCAAGCTCAATTCCTGCCAGGAAAACAAAACTCACTGGCAGACGACTTAAGCAGAAATCTCATAGACCCACACGAGTGGCAGTTGGAGCCCAGCACCTTCAACCTTCTGATTGAGAAACCACCAGCTTAGCTAATTCTACACAAGGAATCCTCACAGCAGGGCCTGGAAAGTGGATGCCGTATCCTTTCAATGGGTAAATCTCTCAATGTGTGCCTTTCCCCCTCTGCCCCTTCTCTCAAGAGTATTACTCAAGATAAGACAGGACAGACCAAGGACAATTCTGATTGCCCCGGACTGGCCACTCCAGCACTGGTACCCACTCCTGCGCAGCCTGTCACCAGTTCCACCCTGGCACCTACACCAGAACCCAACCCTGCTCTCTCAGCAGGGGCAACAGATCCTGCATCTGCAACTGCAAACCCTAAATCTTGCAGCCTGGCTTATTCTTTGAAGTCTCCCCCAGTGACCAGCCTAAGTAAGTAGGAGCTGGACGTCATTCTTGAAGCCAGAAGACCCAGTACAAGGAAATCCTATGCTGATAAGTGGAAAAGGTATTGCTCCTGGATTCAATCTAAAGGAGAGGACACAACTCTGCCCTCCCTACCTCTAATCCTGGATTACTTAGCAGATCTGCTCCACAGAGGCCTTTCTTTCTCCTCCATTAAGATTCATGCCTCTGCCATCTCGGCTCATTACAAGTCTGAACCACCCCTGTTCTCTCACCCTGTCATCAAACAGTTCCTGAGAGGGGCAAGCAACTTAAGGCCACCAAGGAGAGCACCCACCCCTGCTTGGGACCTTAACTTTGTACTGGAAAAGCTCGCACTTCCACCCTTTGAGCCTGCAGCATCAGCAGAGTTAAAATTCCTCTCTTGGAAAACAGCATTGCTCCTGGCCATTACTTCAGCGAGAATAGTGTCTGAGCTACAAGCACTTATGGCAGTGGAACCCTTCATTATTTTTCATGCTGACAGGGTCTCCCTCAGGACTAATCCTTCCTTTATGCCCAAAGTTGTCCATCATGGCTCTCAACCAATCTCTCCATATGCCAACCTTCTTTCCTAATCCTCAAAATAAAGGGGAGAGGATCCTGCAATCCTTGGAAGTGCACAGACGACTCAGATTCTACCTGGATAGGACTAAGTCCTTCAGGAAATCTGACTAGTTATACCGATGTTCTTCATGTTTCACTGTTGTAGTCATTACACTTGGGTTATCTGGACTCTGGTATTCAGGCTGGCTGAGGCCTACCCGCAGACAGATAACCTAAGTGGAATGACTGCGACAATGAATACACTCTAACATCTACATTTATGGTAAGTGTACACAACTGTAGTTTTTGCATCAGGGGCAGAAGGCAAGGCCATTTCAAAACAGACAATTTCCAAAATGGATAGCACACTGTATCCATTTCTGCTAGTAACACCATGGGAAACCAACTCCTCAGGAAGTCAGAACACATTCCACTAGGGCAACTTCTTCCTCTACAACATTCCTCAGGGGAGTCCCTACCAGGGACATTTTGGAGGCTGCTACCTGGAGTTCTGTACACATCCACCAAGCATTACCACATGCCTATATTTTCCAAATCCAGGGTGGGTTTTGCAACTGCAGTCCTGCAGGGCATTCTAGCCAACCAAAACATTTCTTGACTGGCCTCAACCCTTTCTACAGCTTTGAGAATCAACTCAAGTGTGATGACTGCAACAGTGAAACACGAAGAACATAGTACAGTTATCCACACTTACCATAAGTGTAGATGTTCGAGTGTATTGACTGTTGCAGTCCTGGTTTCCCTCCTTCCAGCCCCTTTCTCTTTCTGTGTATACTATTCACCCCTTGCATGGGTATTGGTATTGATATTTACTTTTTACTGGTGGTGATTTTTTCCACCATAGCTTAGCTCTCTATTGGTGGGCTCCTGACATTTGGGGCAAGAAAAACTGATGTAATGGCGTCTGCTGCCTGTTTTTATACCCCTGACGACCTGATGTCAGACCTGGAGCGAAAGCAACTGACGCAGAAATACTAAGTCTCTGGTATTCGAGCCGACTAAGGGCTACCTGCTGGCAGATAACCCAAGTGTGATGACTGCAACATTGAATACACTTGAACATCTACATTTATGGTAAGTGTACACAACTGTACTTTTTATGGCCTATGTACAACTGGATGCTTATGCCAGATGTACCATGTTACCCTACAGTGATGAATGTCTCTTGTATACTGGCCGCCGGGGTGCCATCTGGCAGGGATATCCCTCAAGTGAAGAATACTCCAGAAGAGAACATCTATGATTATAGTAAGTTTTACCCAGCTTTTCTTTGTGTAATTTAATTACAATGCAAACTGTGTATTTTAAACAAGTCTCTGTAATATAAAATAAAGTTATTACTGGTCTTTTTGTATCCCACCAGTGAATATATTTTGCATCAAAACACTGGTCAGCATTGCAGCACCCAGGCGTGTCACTGCTTTTAGGTACTGAAGATGTTCTTTGTTTCACTGTTGCAGTCATCACATTTGGGTTATCTGCTTGCAGTAGCTCTAAGTCGGTCTGATTAACAAAGTCTTGGGTCCTATGTCGGTTGCTGTCTCCTCTTCTGTGACGGCAGGTCGTCAGGGGTATAAAACATGCAGCCAAAGTCATTACATCAGTCTTTCTTGCTGTGCTGTGCCTGAAGCAGAAGAAGCATTTTGCAAGTGCCGGTCAGCCGACTCCTGAAATTTTCGTTTGAGTTTCAGAACCAAAGTCTTCAACTAAAAGCTAAGTACCCCATTGGGGAAACTTTTTCTTGCTCTAATCCGATGTCAGTAAAATTAAATTGCATTTCTTGTGGAAAGCAAATACCTCATAAAGATTTTCATTTGTACTGTATTCTTTGCCTAGGCCCTGACAATGACGTACCTCACTTTCAGATGTTCGTGTTACACTGCTGCAGTCATTACACTTGGGTTATCCTGCCGTCAGGCGGTCCCGCAGTCGGCCAGAGTTCCAAAGTCTTGGTCCTATGTCAGTTGCTGTCGCTTCTTCCCTGACATCAGTGCGCCAGGGGTATATAAGATGCATCCAACGCCATTTTCTTCAGTCTTTCTTGCTGCGCGGTGCCCGAAGCAGAAGGAGTTCGCAAGTGCCGGTCGGCAGACTCCTGAGATTTTTGAAGTCGAATTTCAGATCCAAAGTCTTCAATAAAGCTAAGTACCCCGTTGGGGAAACTTTTTTCTTGCCTCAGACCGATGTCAGAAAAAGTTAATTGTATTTCTTGTGGGAAGCAAATATCTCATAAGGACTTCCACTCTTACTGTATTCCATGCCTAGGCTCTGATCACGACGTCACTAGTTGTCGATTTTGTGCTAGATTTAAAAAACGCTCTATAAAAAGACGTTTTGATTTTGCTGTGCACTACTTTGGCCGAAGATTCAATTATACTATGCCGGCGGATCAACCAACAACCGCAATACCAAAAAAGCGCAAGGACAAGGATAAAGACAGGCATCCGAGGCCCAAAACCAATGACGAAACCTCTTCTAGGCCAGTTGCCGGTTCTCAGTGAGGCACTTTCGCAGCCCCTGACACCTGCTACCTCAGAGCCACAGGCCGCCTCTGACTCCCATGTGGAGACAACTAGGTCTCTAGAAACTCAAGGTATTGGACCTATGGAAACTAATCCCTCAGATGGGTCCGGAGCTGCTGAGCAGGCATTGGCTTCTGAGGGTGTTTTCAGACCTTCACAACTTACCATTAAAACAACAGCCAAGACAAAAAGTACCATTAAAGACAAAGAAACAAGTACAGCATTCACCTGGACAATCCTCCATGCCTAAAAAACAGATGCTTAAAATGGCCAAAGACCTCATTACTCTAATCAGGGGTTCCCATCCCCCTCCTGAGAAAAGGCCTAGGCAGGATACAGACTATGTTTCCTCTGATCAGGTTTCCATTTCATCTGATTCCTCTTCAGACCAGGGATACTCTCTACCCGCCCCCCTATGAGGACTCTGATGCTGAAGACTTTATCCCTTCAGCCTCTCCTCCTGAGGATTACTCTTTTGGGGAAACTTTACATGCCATGAGGGAGCATTTCCTTTGGGAAAGTCAGGATTACTCAGAATCCATGAAAAGGCTCAGGGATTTCCTTTTATTGCCACAGCACAGGCCCTTGGCTATTCCGCCTGTGCTTGATATTGTGGATGATGTGTTCTCTGAATCCAGCTTATCTCCTGATTCTTTGCCCTCTGCACCAGCCAAGCCAGATAGATATTATAGAGTCCCAGACTCTCACAAATTTCTTTATAAAAACCCTTCGGAGGATCCAGAATCTATTTCCCAGGGTCCAAAAGGGGTTAAGGCTTCCATTGCAAAAAATCCAGTGCCCTCTGACAGAGATTCCAGAGCTTTGGATAGATGGGGGAAGAAAGTATACACTTCTGCAACTTTAGCAGTAAGAGCTTTAAATTGCCAGTTTCACATGCTTAAGTACCAACAATATGTAATGGCTCAGTTAAAACAGAAAATGCTTGCAAGCTCAGAAGCTCCTGATTGTAAAGAAATGCAGGATTTATTGCTTGCAGTTGCAGGTGGGAAAACATGCTCTACAATGTGGTTTTGATTCCTTAGAGGCCTCTTGTAGGGCCGCAGTTACAGGTTCTGTGATCCAAAGACATGCTTGGTTAAAAGAACAGAGTTTACCTGATCATGTTAAGGCGAAATTATTGGATGCTCCTTTACAGCATGATACCTTGTTTGGTGTTAAGGCAGAAGAAGTGTTAAAATGGAGGATAAATCTAAATCTATGCAAACAGTCAAAGATTTCTTACAGGTACAGCCACCTCGATTTAGCAGAAATTGGCCAACAAAGAATTGGTCCTTTCCAGTGTCAGACAGGCCACAGAGAGGCAGATACAGACACCCAAGAGACGGATCTCAACCACAAGGCTCAAACAGATGACAGTGGGGCGCCTCAACCCCAAAAGGAGGTTGAGAACAAGTCTCAACCTTATGGAAAACAGTCACAATGACTTTCCCCTTTGTATGCCAAGCACTTCCCTTTTGGAAGCCCCCTTAGGGGGAAAACTAGCACTTTTCCTCAATACTGGCAAACAATCACCCGAGACAAATGGGTTCTGAATATTGTGTCTCAAGGTTACAGGTTCCACTTTCATACTTTACCAAGGCTAAAAGGAATGCCAGACCTGCCACAAAATCAATGGGCAGAGGCACAAAAACAAATTTCAGCCCCCATGGACATGAGAGCTATTTAAAAGGTACCACAACAGGAACAAGGATTTTACTCAAGACTCTTCCTGGTCCCCAGAAAGGACAAGGCCTCGAGGCCCATACTAGACCTTTCAATTCTAAATACTTACCTGGATATTCCAAAATTCAAAATGTTGACATTACAGCAGCTTCTACCCATGCTGGGCAAGAAGGCTTGGCTTGTTACTCTGGACCTCAAAGAGGCATACCTGCATTTCCCTATCAGACAAAATTTCAGAAGATACCTCAGATTCAAAGCTGGTACAATGCACTACCAATTCTCTGCACTGCCCTTTGGTTTATCTACTGCGCCCAGGGTCTTCACAGTGCCTGGCACCAGTAATTGCATTTTGCAGACAAAAAGGAATTCAAATATATCCATACCTGGACGACTGCCTCATTCAAGCAGAGACAAAGGACATTCTTCTACAGCATCTGGTGTTTGTAAAAAGGTTGTTAATTTCTCTAGGGTACACAGTAAATGAAAAGAAGTCAAAACTAGTGCTCTCACAACAGATTATATTTCTGGGTGCCAGCTTAAATACAACGGCCCAGATGGCTTACCTAGTGCCCTCACAACAGGTTATATTTCTGGGTGCCAGCTTAAATACAACGGCCCAGATGGCTTACCTCACACCAGACAAACAAGTTCAACCAACTCATTATTTTCAACTACTGGCAAAAAAGTCCCAGCTCCCTGCAAGAAAAGTTCTGCAGGCCCTGGGATTCATGGCATCCTGCATACTACTAATACCATATGCCAGACTGCATATGAGGAAATTACAATGGTACCTAAAAAGTGTTTGGACTCAGCACTCTCACAGTTTAGAAGCAGTAATACCAATGATTCCCTGCCTATAACAGGAGTTTCGATGGTGGGCACAGGCATGTCACCTAAACAAGGGTCAGCCTTTTACCCTACCCACAGCCAGGCAGACTCTAACAACAGATGCTTCGGATTACGCCTGGGGAGCACACATGGCAGGAAAATGCATTCAGGGCAAGTGGACCACAGACCAGATGCATCTTCACATCAGTCAAAAAAGAGATGTTGGCTGTTCAAAATGCCCTAACAGCTTTCAAGGACCTTCTGCATCGAGGACAATTATTATTAAAGACAGACAACACCACAGTAATGTGGTACATAAACAAGCAAGGGGGCACTCATTCTTATCCCCTATGCAGGCAAGCCATGACCTTGTGGAACACAGCTCTAACGTATCAAGGTCACCTGCAAGCACAATTCCTGCCAGGAAAGAAAAATACTGTGGCAGACAATCTAAGCAGAAATATCATGGACCCTCACGAATGGAAATTGAATCCACAAATCCTCAGCATGGTAATGCAAAAATGGGGATGCCCAGACATGGATCTTTTTGCCTCCCCACTGAATTGCCAACTACAAAAATTCTGCACAAGGACTTATCACAAGCAAGCATGGAAAGTGGATGCTCTGTTGATCAGCTGGAAAAACCTAAAAGTTTATGCCTTCCCGCCACTGCCTCTCCTTTCAAAGGTACTCCTAAAAGCCAGACAAGAAAGATTATCCTGATTGCTCCAGAGTGGCCACGCCAGCACTGGTACCCTATCTTAAGGAACTTAGCTCAAGGCCCACCATGGATTTTACCTCAAATTCCGCACCTTCTGACTCAACAAAACAATCAGATCCTGCATGGTCAGCTCAAAGCCCTAAACCTGGCTGCATGGCAGATTCATTAGTCAAACGGGCAACACCTCTCTCTCAAGCTGTCATGAATGTCATTTTGGAGGCCAGGAGGCCTAGCACCAGGAAAGCATACTCAGAAAAATGGAAGAGATTCTGCACCTGGAACAAGGCTCAAAACCTTGACCCTCTTGTTCCAAACATTCCTCAGATTTTACAATACTTAACTGAGATGCTGGACAGAGGCCCATCCTTCTCAATTAAGATCCACGCCTCTGCCATTTCAGCACATTACAACATGGATCCTCCTTTATTCTCTCATCCCTTGCTAAAACAGTACCTCAGAGGGGCTAAAAACATAAGACCGCCCTGGAGAGCACCAACACCAACTTGGGACCTCAATTTCATTTTGGAAAAACTAACCCTGCCATCTTTTGAGCCAGCCAATACAGCCGATCTAAAGTTTTTATCATGGAAAACAGCTCTGCTCCTAGCAGTAACTTCAGCATGAAGAGTCTCAGAGCTACAGGCATTAATGGCAGTGGAACCTTTTATAATTTTTCATCAGGACAGGGTTTCTTTAAGGACAAACCCTACCTTTATGCCAAAGGTGGTATCTAGTGTGGCTCTTAAACAAACCATCCATTTGCCAAATTTTTATCCAAACCCCCAGAATAAAGGGGAGAAACTTCTGCATTCTTTGGACATACACAGGCAGCTACGCTTCTACTTGGACAAAACAAAAGCTTTCAGGAAAACTGAGCAACTGTTTGTAGCATATGCTGGAGGATCACAGGGCAAGGCTATCTCAAAGCAGACTATATCCAAATGGATAGGATACTGTCTACATTACTGCTACACACAGCATGGAAAATCAGTCTCAAATAACATTAGGCCGCATTTCCACCAGGGCAACAGCCACTTCAACAGCCTTTCTCAGAGGAGTACCTACCAAGGAAATTTTGGAGGCTGCAACTTGGAGTTCAGTGCACACCTTTACCAAGCATTACCACCTGCCTCTTTACTCTAAATCCAGAGCAGGATTTGCCACTGCAGTTCTGCAGGGCCTCATAGCCAATCCTAACTCTTTATAGACCAGCCACCCAACCTTAGCTTTGGGATTCTATCCAAGTGTAATGATTGCAGCAGTGTAACATGATGAACATAGTACAGTTTTGTACCTACCATGAAATACCAAGCAAATGAGGGAGCCCAGATATAGACCTGTTTGCCTCCCCCCAGAACCATCAGTTGGAAAAATGTTTACACAAGGGCTCCCCACAGATAATCTTTGAAAGTGGATGCTTTCTTTCAGCTGGTAAAACCTAACAGGTTATGCCTTTCCTCCTTTGCCTCTGCTCTCCAAAGGATTACTAAAGATCAAACAAGACAAACCAAGGACGATTTTTATTGCACCAGACTGGCCACGCCAACACTGGTTCCCCCTCCTGCGCAGTGTGTCACTGGCCTCATGGCACCTGCCTCAAACTCCTACCCTGCTGTCTCAGCAGGAGAACCAGATTCTGCACCCTCAGCTTCATACACTGAGCCTAGCAGCCTGGACCTTACCTAATCTCTCCTTTACCATCCCTCAGTAAACCAGTGATTGATATCATTTTAGAGGCAAGGAGGCCTAGTACTAGAAAATCTTATGCTGAAAAATGGAAAAGATTCTGTGCCTGGAACCAATCTCAAGGAATGAGCACAGCAGTGCCCAATTTATCTCGGATTTTACAATACTTAAATGAGACTCTTTACAAGGTACCGTCTTTTTCCTCAATACAAATTGATGCCTCAGCCATTTCAGCTCATTATAACACAGAACCTCCCCTCTTCTCTCATCCACTGCTCAAGCAGTTCCTCAGAGAGGCCAAAATTTTAAGAACACCCAGGAGAGCTCCAACTCCAGCCTGGGACTTTAATTTGTATTGGAGAAACTCACCCTTCCTCCATTCGAGTCAGCTGCTATTTACTGCAGATTTAAAATTCCCTTCTTGGAAAACAGCTTTCCTTTTAGCAATCACTTTAACAAGAAGGGTTTCTGAATTACAGGCCCTTGTGGCAGTGGGGCCTTTCATCATCATTCATGCGGACAGGGTGTCCCTCAGGACCAATCCCTCTTTCATGCCAAAAGTGGTATCCAGTGTGGCCCTTAATCAGTCCATTCATTTGCCAACCTTCTTTCCTAATCCACAGAATAAAGGGGAACTGATACTGCACTCCTTAGATGTGCACAGACAACTTAGATTCTACTTGGACAGAACTAAACCTCAAAGGAAATCTCAACAACTGCTGATGACATTTGCTGCAGGGACAGAGGGGAAGGCTATTTCAAAGCAAACCATCTCCAAATGGATAGGCCATTGCATTTATTTCCGCTGTAAGCACCATGGAAAACCTATCCCACAGGGGATCAGACCCCACTCAACCAGGGCTACGTCTACCTCTACAGCCTTTCTCAGAGGCATATCTACCTGGGGCATCCTAGAAGCTGCTACCTGGAGTTCTGTACATTCTTGTAGCAAGCATTACCATTTGCCAATTTTCTCTAAATCCAGAGCTGGCTTTGCCATTACAGTCTTGCAGGGCCTTATAGCTGGTCCTAATGCTATCCAGTTTCCTCCTCCCATCCTTAGCTTTGAGAATCTACCCAAATGTGATGACTGCAGCAGTGAAACACTAAGAACATAGTACAGTTGTGTACATTTACTGTAAATGTAGATGTTCAAGTGTATTCACTGTTGCAGTCCTGGATGTTCTTTGTGTTTCACTGTTGCAGTCATTACATTTGGGTAATCTGCTGGCAGGTTGCCCTCAGTCGGCCTGATTAACAAAGTATTGGGTCCTGCGTCGGTTGCTGTCCCTTCTTCCATGATGTCAGATCGTCAGGAGTATGAAACATGCAGCCGATGCCATTGCATCAGTCTTTCTTGTGGCCCGAAGCAGAAGCAGTTTGCAAGTGCCAGTCGTCCGGACTCCTGAAATTTTTGTTTTCGAGTTTCAGAACCTTCAACTAAAAGCTAAGTACCCCATTGGGGAAACTTTTTCTTGCTCCTTACCGATGTCAGTAAAAGTTAATAATTGTATTACTTGTGGGAAGCAAATACCTCATAAGGATTTTCATTTGTACTGTATTCCTTGCCTAGGCCCTGACCACAACGTGCCTTGCTGTCGGTTTTGTGCTAAATTTAATCAACGCACTATTAAACGTTGGTATATTGTTGCTTCTAAATATTTTGGCTCGAGAGTTAACTATCCAGAAATGTCGTCTGTTAGCAATCCGACTACCGGAATACCTAAAAAATGCAAAGAAAAAGACAGCGACAAACCATCGAGGTCCAAAACCGACAATGATTCTCCTAAGCCAGTCGCCGGTTCGCCGGTACTCAGTGAGGCGCTTTTGCAGCCCCTGATACTCGCTACTTTTGATTCGCAGGCTTCTACCGAGACCCATTCAGAGTCCGGTATGCCGCGCGATACTTTAAGTATTGAACCCGCGGATGTCTCTACCTTAGATAGGTCCGGAGCTGCTGAGCAGGCACCAGCTTCTGAGGGTGTTTTCAGGCCTAAAGATTTGTTTATTAAACCAATGCCATGTTCAAAACTAAGGCCAAAAACTACTATGTCTAAATAACTGATGCTTGGGCCACATATACAGGCCCCAATGCCTAAAAAACAAATGATCAAAATGGCTGAGGATTTAATTACCTTGATCAGGGGTACCCATCCCCTTCCTGCTAAGATGACTAGGCAAGGCACTGACTATGAATCTTTAGATCAGGTTTCTATTTCTTCTGATTCCTCTTCTGATCAGGAATTATCTATTCTCACTTATGAGGACTCTGATGCAGAAGATTCCATCCTTTCTGCTTCTCCTCCTGAGGATTTTTCTTTTGGAGAAACTTTGCATACCTTTAGGGAACACTTTCATTGGGAGAGTCAGGATTTCTCAGAATCTAAAAAGAGACTTTGGTATTTCCTTCTTCCTCAGCATAGGCCTTTGACTATACCTCCTGTTCTAGACATTGTTGATGTTTTCTCTGAGTCCAGTATGACTCCTGATTCCCTGCCTCCGGCTCCTAGTAAGCCAGACAGATATTACAGGGTTCCTGACTTCCCACAAATTCCTGTTTAAAAACCCTACTGCTGACCCTGAAACCATTTCTCAGGGTCCCAAGGGCATTAAGGCTTCTACTGCTAAAAATCCTACCCCTTCTGATAAAGATTCCAGGGTGCTGAATAGATGGGGTAAGAAGGTTTACACGTCTGTAACCTTGGCAATCAGGGCTTTAAACTGTCAATTTCATATGCTTAAATATCAACAGAATGCCATGGGTTTACTTAAACAGAAAATGTTGATTTCTGAATGTGTGGAAATAGAGTTGCAGGATTTATTGCATTCAGCGGAACAAGTTGGGAAACGTACTTTGCAGTGTGGTTTTGATTCCTTGGAGGCCTTTTGCAGGGCTGCTGTAACTGGATCTGTGATAAAAAGGCATGCTTGGCTCAAGGAGCAAAATCTGCCGGACCATGTTAATGCAAAATTGTCAGATGCTTCTTTACAACAGGACAGTCTATTTGGTAATAAGGCTGAAGAAGTTTTGAAAAAGATGGAAGATATAGCTAAATCTATGCAAACTGTAAAATATTTCCAACAAGTGCAGCCACCCAGGCTTAGTAGGCACTGGCCTACTAAGAACTGGTCCTTTCCAGTACCCACTAGAGCTGCTCAGGTCAAACCCAGACATTCTAAAGGCTCAAAAGGTTTCAGTTGCAAGGAACTTGTAGAACAAAGCAGTGGGGTGCCTCCACCTCCATATCTGGAAGTAACAAGGCACCTTCCTACGGAAAAAAGTCTCTGACTTTCCACTGCAATCACCAAGCACTTATCTTTTGGCCGCCCTTTGGTGGGAAAACTGGCACTTCATGCACAAAACTGGCAACTGATTACCCAGGACAAATGTGTTTTAAATGTAGTATCGCAGGGATACAGATTTCATTTCCACACGTTGCCAGTCCCAAGCAGATGGCCAGATCTGCCCCCAAATCAGAGGGCAGAGGCCCAGAAACAAGTTATGTCCCTCATGAATATGGGGGCTATTTAACCAGTACCAGAAAAGGAAAAGGGACAAGGTTTTTATTCAAGACTTTTCCTGGTACCCAGAAAAGACAAATCATGGCATCCAATTCTGGTCTTATCCATTCTAAATACAATTCTGGACATTCCAAAATTCAAGATACTGACTCTCCAACAGTTACTACCTATGCTAGGCAAAGATGCCTGGTTGGTAACTCTAGACTTAAAAGAGGCTTATCTGCTTATCCCAATCAAGGAATCTTGCAGAAGATACCTCTGCTTCAAAGCATGCTGTTTGCATTACCAGTTCTCTGCACTGCCCTTTGGCTTATCTACTGCGCCCAGGGCCTTCACAAAGTGCCTGGCACCAGTAATTGCATTTTGCAGGCAAAGAAATATTCAAATTGATCCATACCTGGACGATTGTCTAATTCAGGCAGAAAACAAGGTCACTCTTCTAAAACATCTGGCATTTATAAAAAAGGCTTCTAACTTGTCTAGGATACACCATAAACGTAAAGAAATCACAACTGGTACCCTCTCAAATAATTACATTCCTGGGTGCAAGCTTGAATACAACTGCCCAGATGACATACCTTACGCCAGAAAAACAAATTCAATTTATGACTTACCTCAAACACGTGGCCACAAAAACCCAGCTGTCTGCAAGACAAGTTCTGCAGGCCTTGGGGTTCACGGCCTCCTGCATTCTTCTAATTCCATATGCAAGACTGCATATGAGGAAACTTCAATGGTACCTAAAAAGCTTATGGAGTCAACATTGTCACACCCTGGAAACAATGATTCCTATCATTCCTTGCCTGCAGCTAGAGTTCCTATGGTGGGTAGAGGCCTGCCATCAAAACAAGGAACATGTCATTCATTCCACCCCGTGTCGCCCAAACCCTGACTACAGATGCATCAGATTATGCTTGGGGGCGCATCTGGCAGGGAGATGCATTCAGGGCCAATGGAGCCCAAATCAAATGCACCTACATATCAATCAGAAAGAGTTGCTAGCTGTACAGAATGCTCTGACAGCCTTTAAGGACTGTCTTCATCCAGGACAACTATTGATAGACAGAACACCACAGTCATGTGGTACATAAACACGCAGGGGGGTACCCATTCCTACCCCCTTTACAGACTAGCCATGGCATTGTGGAACACAGCCTTGACTTATCAAATACATTTACAAGCTCAATTCCTGCCAGGAAAGCAAAATGCTCTGGCAGACGACTTTAGCAGAAATCTTATGGATCCACACGAATGGAAACTGGATCCACAAATCTTCAGCATCTTGACATGCAAATGGGGGATCCTAGACATAGATCTTTTTGCCTCTTCCCAAAACTATCAGTTGGACAAATTCTGCACAAGAATTCATCACAAAAAAGACTGGAAAGTGGATGCTCTATCCTTCAGCTGGAAAAATCTATCAGTCTATGCCTTTCCCCCTCTTCCTCTGCTCTCCAAGGTCTTACTAAGTCAGTCAGGAAAAAACAAAAATGATATTGATTGCTCCAGACTGGCCTCACCAACACTGGTACCCGCTCCTACACGATGTCATACCTTCCTGTGTGGTACCTGCCTCAGGCACCTTACCTACTGTCTCAGCAGAACTATCAAATTCTGCACACACGGCTCCAAACTCTGAATCTTGCAGCATGGCTAATCAACTAATTTCACCAGTTACGTCTCTCAGCAAACATGTGATGGATGTCATTTTGAAGGCTAGAAGGCCTAGTACTAGAAACGTTATGCTGACAAATGGAAAAGATTCTGTGCCTATAACCAATTCCTAGGAATAAGCACAGCAATGCCCAATATTCCTCAGATTCTGCAATACTTAACTGAGATGCTTCACAAGGGCCTATCTTTTTCTTCCATAAAAATCCATGCCTCTGCCTTTTCAGCTCATTACAACACAGAGCCTTCTTTTCTCATCCTCTCCTAAAGCAGTACCTCAGAGGGGCCAAAAATTTAAGACTTCCCAGGAGAGCACCAACTCCTGCATGGGACCTTAGCTTTGTTTTGGAAAAACTTACTTTACCTCCTTTGAAACCAGCTGCTACTGCAGACCTAAAATTTCTCTCTTGGAAAACAGATTTTCTTTTAGCAGTCACTTCAGCTAGAAGGATTTCAGAACTACAGGCTCTTATGGCAGTGGAGCCTTTCATTATTTTTTACCCAGATAAGGGTGGCTCTCGGGACCAGTCCATCTTTTATGCCTAAAGTGTGTATCTAGTGTGGCCCTTAATCAGACCATTCATCTGACAACTTTCTTCCCAAATCCACCGAACAAGGGTGAGCATATTCTGCATTCATTGGATGTACACAGACAACTAAGAGTCTACTTAGGACAAAATCTCTTAAGAAAATCTGAGCAATTACTGGTGGCATTTGCTGCAGGGGCAGAGGGAAAGGCTATTTTAAAGCAGACTATTTCCAAATGGATAAGCCATTGTATTCATTTCTGCTATATGCACCATGGTAAACCTGTCCCCAGTGGGGATCAGATCTCATTCCACCAGGGCTGCATCTACTTCTGTAGCCTTTCTCAGAGGGGTTCCTACCAGAGACATTTTAGAAGCTGCTACCTGGAGCTCAGTTCATACATTCACCAAACATTGCCATTTACCTCTCTTCTCTAGATCCAGAGCAGGCTTTGCCACTGCTGTCCTGCAAGGCCTTATAGCTGCTCCTAATGCTGTATAAATCCATCCTCCCAACCATAGCTTTGGGATTCTACCCAAATGTAATGACTGCAACAGTGAAACACGAAGAACATAGTACAGTTGTGTACACTTACCATAAATGTAGATGTTCAAGTGTATTCACTGTTGCAGTCCTGGTTACCCTCCCTCCAGCCCCCCGTTTTTTCTCTAACTATACCTCACATTTCTGTTACTATCTTTAAAAGCCTTTTTGGTGTATTTGCTTTTGTTTGGGGGTAGATGTTTTGTGTTTTTTATTCTACACACACACACACACACACACATATATATATATATATATATATATATATATATATATATATATATATATATATATATATATATATATATATATATATATATATATATATATATATTTATTTATATATTTTGCTCCCCATGTGGGGGGCACCTGACATGTGGGGCAAGAAAAACTGATGTAATGACGGTTGGCTGCATGTTTTATACCCCTGACGACCTGACGTCACGGAAGAGGAGATAGCAACCGACGTAGGACCCAAGACTTTGTTAATCAGGCCGACTGACGGCTACTGCAAGCAGATAAACCCAAATGTGATGACTGCAACAGTAAATACACTCTAACATCTACATTTATGGTAAGTGTACACAACTGTACTTTCTCACATCTGTTTGGTGGTTATGACAGCTATTTTTTCATATCTTACCAAAGGCGTGCATTGTCTGAGATTAACCAACTGATTCATCCTTAAATTACCTTGTAGGAGCTTTCCACTTGTGCCACAACCTCGCTTTTAACTGTTTTATAAAATCCTTTCGTCAGAGCTGTCCATACCCTGCCAATTTTTTCATATTGATTTTGCAGTGAACTGTTTCAAGGTGCAGTGTCATTTTAAAGGATCACCTCAGTAACATTTACATGGTAATGCACTCAGATATTTTATTGCAAGAGGGTGAAGTGCATCTGTGTAACAAAAACAGGATATGAACAGGACAAGTTGATGTAAAGAAATGGAATTTTGTTAACTTGTTTTGTGTTCATATTTTATTGCATAGAGGTGTCTAAGAAAATTATTTTATCTCTAGGCTCAGGGAAGAATTTATGGGAAACTGAAAGAAGAGAACTTTTTTGGACCAAAAGAAGAAGTTAAACTGGAAACTCACATCAAGGTTGCTGCTTCAGCTGCAGGTCGGGTTATAGGAAAGGGAGGCAAAACAGTAAGTGACATTTTCTGTAACATGAATGTGTAACTGTTTTTGTGGCCTTGGGAAGTAGTGACTTGTACCCAACATTTGTGTCTGCATTTTAAGAGAAAGGACAGGCATGAATGTCAGTAAAATTTAGAGGATGATGTCCTTCTATTGCAGTGTTGCAGTATTCTACTTGTAGGTTTACCCTTCTTCCTCTCCAGTTTGTCTGGCCAGGTTTCCAAAGGTTTTCATTTACTCTTGGCGCATCGG
The DNA here is from genome assembly GCF_019279795.1 of Protopterus annectens. Classification (NCBI taxonomy): domain Eukaryota; kingdom Metazoa; phylum Chordata; order Ceratodontiformes; family Protopteridae; genus Protopterus; species Protopterus annectens. The sequence goes on from NC_056747.1 coordinate 1,366,967,056, forward strand.
ACGTCTTGACGTGGCTGCAGGAATGTGGGCCATAAAAGTGACGTCCGCACACACCAGCCTTCACAACTTTTCAGCCGCCAGTTGTACACCAGGTGCTCCTGATTCTCACGGACGTCGGATCAAAAAAAATTCAGTTAAGTACCCTTTGGGGATTCTTTCAGTCCTACTTTGTTGATAATTAGTCTGTTCATGTTATCTGGTGAGGGCAAGTACAAGTGCAGTCTGCAGATTCACCACAGACACCCATGACCGGTGTCTCTTTTTTTTGTCTAGAGAGGGAACACTACCATGAGAACTGTGCTATTTGCTAATCATTTGTCCCTAAGACCTTACACCGCCATTTGCAGGCCTTGCATTTGTATTTAGAGAATCTGCGTTTGAACCAAATAGCATTAGGGATGGAGGCCGTGCCCGATGCCCCATCTGAACTGCCTAGGAAGAGAGCCACGTCCTCGTAGCCTACTTCATCTGCTGCACCTCTTGTCTGCCATACCTCAGTCTGTAGCTGATGTCTGCTTGAATGAGGTTCTGGCATCCGCCAGTGTAGATGAAGCGGGTACCTCTGAGGAAGCCGCACAATCTCGAGAGGACGAAACATCCACAGAGCATTTACCGGTGCGTGCTTTAGATGGGGGGGAACCAGCATTCACTCTGGCCCTTCCGACCCCTGACCCAAGGCCTATTCCTATTCAGTCACCAGCGAAGCCTTTAAAGAAAAAGCAAAAAAATGACAGATACCTTACTCCAACCTCTGAAAGCATGCCAGATTGGCAGGCCTCCAGCCAGAGCTTGTTCAATGCCTTTATGGCCCTAAGGCCTTCTGCAGAACCCTCTGCCACTATTCCTCCTCTCCTTATTCCCAGACCTCTCATCCCTGAAAGGAGGGTAGATCAGCCTGAAGAAGAGGAATTGTCCGATTCCTCTGAGGACTCATTCTCTTACTCCTCCCATATCTCATCCCCCCGTGGGATATGGATCTCCTGAGGAGGGCTCTGTTGAGCCTGATTCCCCTGTAGAGGATCTTACCTTTGGGGAAACTATTAATAAAATGAACGACTACTTTAAGTGGCAGTTTTCTGATATGTCTGATGTACAAAAAAAAGTTTTATGACCTTATTCAAGTAGACTGTCCCAGTCGTCCTGCCATTCCTCCTATTCAACCTGCATTCTTGGATGCTTTTGCCTCAGGTTCCATTAACCCGGACTCCCAACCTTCAGCCCCACATAGAGCAGACAGACTCTATAAAGTCCCTGAGATGGGGAAATTTCTCTTTAAGTGCCCTTCTACTAATCCTGCCCTCTCTCCATCTCTATGGACAGAGCCTCCAAGCTCCTTCCTACCACTACTATCCTCCCTGCTGATAAAGACAGCAAGACTCGAGAGGTTGGGAAAGAAAGTCTGTACTTCTGCTACACTCTCATTTACAGCCACCAACTGCAAAACTCATATGACCAAATACTCCTTAGCTCTGCTGGACAAAGCCACTAAAGATTTAGTTGACATCCCTGACTGTGCAGCCAAGGCCTCCTTGTCTTCTCTGATAGCACTCCTCTCTCAAGTGAATAGACACTCCTTGAGATGCAGTTATGATGTAGCTGAAGCCTCAGCCAGTTAAGTTGCATCAGCTTCAATACTAAGGTGTTCTTCGTGTTTCACTGTTGCAGTCACAACACTTGGGTTATCTGCCTGCAGGTAGCCCTCAGTCGGCCCAAATACCAGAGTCTTAGTATTTCTGCATCGGATGCTGTTGCTTCTTCCAAGACGTCAGGTCGTCCGGGGTATAAAAACAGGCAATCAACGCCATTACATCAGTCTTTCTTGCCGAGGAGGAGCCCAAAGTAGTTCCTAAGTGCCGGTCGGCCGCTGCCTGGAATTTTCATTTTTCAAGTTGATAATGCGGAAGTCTTCTAAAGCTAAGTACCCCATTGGGGATCCTTTTTTTTTTTTTTTTTTTGCTCTAACCGATATCAGAAAAAGTTAACAATTGTCTTGCCTGTGGAAAGCAAATACCTCAGAGATTTTCATTCTTACTGCGTCACCTGTTTAGGCCCAGCCACGACGTCCCTCGCTGTCTGTTTTGTGCCTTGTTTAATGCCCGAACCATTCGTTGGGCTATTTCTGTTGCTAAATTCTTTCACTCTCTATCTCCGTATTCTGAAATGGCTTTAGTAAGTCATCCAACTTCCGAACTTGTGAAAAAACGTAAGGATAAAGACAGAGACAGACCGCATAGGTCAAAAACTGCCGACGATGCTTCTGTTAACCTAGTTGCCAGTCCACCGCGCGGTGCCCAAAGCAGAAGCAGTTCACAAGTGCTGGTCGGCCAATTTCTGAAATGTTTATATTCAGGTTTTAGAACCGAATTCTTCAAACTAAAGCGAAGTACCCCATTGGTGAAACTTTTTCTTGCTCCTTACCGATGTCTGTAAAAGTTAATAATTGCATTACTTGTGGGAAGCAAATACCTCATAAGGATTTTCATTTATACTGTATTCCTTGCCTAGGCCCTGATCACAATGTGCCTTGCTGTCGATTTTGTGCTAGATTTAACCAATGCACTATTAAGTGTCGGTATATTTTTGCTTCTAAATATTTTGGTTCAAGGTTCAACTATCCTGAAATGTCGTCGGTTAGCAATCCAGCTACCGGAGTTCACAAAAAACGCAAGGAAAAAGACAAGACAAACAGTCAAGGTTCAAAACCGACAACGAAGCTTCTCCTAAGCCAGTCGCCAGTTTGCTGGTACTCAGTGAGGTGCTTTCACAGCCCCTGATACCCTCTACGTTTGAGTCGCAGGCCTCTACTGAGACCCATTTGGAGTTCGGTATGGCACGAGATTCTCAAGAGTATTGAACCCGCGGATGTCTCTCCCTTGCATGGGTCCGGAGCCGCTGAGCAGGCACCGGCTTCTGAGGGTGTTTTCAGGCCTCAACATTTTTATATTAAACCGACGCCAGCATCAAAAACAAGGTCAAAAACAACTTCTCTGTCTAAAAAAACCAACTCATGAGCCACATGCTCAGGCCCCTATGCCTAAAAAAAAGATCAAAATGGCTGGGGATTTAATTACCTTGATCGGGTGCCCCCCTGCTAAGAGGCCTATTCAAGGCACTGATTATGAATCTTCAGATCAGGTTTCCATTTCCTTTGATTCCTCTTCTGATAAGGAATTTTCTATTCCACCCTATGGGGATTCTGATGCAGAGGAATCCATCCCATCTGCATCTCCTCCTGAGGATTATTCTCTTGGAGAGACTTTGCTTACTTTAAGGGAACATTTTCACTGGGAGAGTCAGGACTTCTCTGAATCAAAAAAGAGGCTTAGGGATTTCCTCCTTCTTCCTCAGCATAGGGCTTTGGCAATACCTCCTGTATTACACATGGTTGATGTTTTCTCGGAATCAAGCATGGCTCCTGATTTCCTGCCTCCGGCTCCTAGTAAGCCAGACAGATATTCCAGGGTTCCTGACTCCCACAAATTTCTTTTCAAAAATCCTGCGGCTGATCCTGAGACTATTTCTCAGGGTCCCAAGGGTGTTAAGGCTTCTACAGCCAAAAATCCTACCCCTTCTGATAGAGATTCCAGACAATTGATGGGGCAAAAAGGTTTATACATCTACAACCTTGGCAATCAGGGCTTTAAACTGCCAGTTTCATATGCTTAAATATCAACAGCATGTTATGGGCTTACTGAAACAGAAAATGTTGATTTCTGATTGTGTGGAAAAGTTAAAGTTATTGCATCCAACAGAACAGGTTGGAAAGCGTACTTTGCAGTGTGGTTTTGATTCCTTGGAGGCTTCTTGTAGGGCTGCAGTTACTGGATCTGTGATTAGAAGGCATGCCTGGCTCAAGGAGCAAAATCGTGCCTGGTCATGTTTAAGCTAAATTGTTGGATGCCCCTTTGCAGCATGATACTGTGTTTGGTAATATGGCAGAAGAGGTTTTAAAGAAAATGGAAGTCAAAGCTAAATCTATGCAAACTGTAAAAGATTTCTTGCAAGTGCAGCCACCCAGGTTCAGTAGGCAGTGGCCTACTAAAAATTGGTCCTTTCCTGTGTCCAACAGAGCCACTCAGGGCAAACCCAGGTGCTCAAAAGGCTCCTGATATCAATCACAGGGTTCTTACAGGTCAAAGCAATGGGGTGCCTCCACCTCCAAATCTGGAGGTAACAAAGCACAACCCTACAGTAAGCAGTCTCAATGACTTTCCTCTACCATCTCCAAGCACTTACCTTTTGGCAGTCCCCTTGGGGGGAAAACTAGCACTTCATGCTCAAAACTGGCGGTTAATTATCCAGGGCAAGTGGGTATTAAACATGGTATCCCAGGGGTACAGATTTCATTTCCATACTCTGCCAATTCCAGACGGATGGCCGGATCTGGCACAAAACCAGTGGGCAGAGGCCCAGAAACAAGTCATGTCCTGTATGGATATGGGGGCTATTCAACCGGTACCAGAAAAGGAAAAATGACACTATTTTTATTCAAGACTTTTCTTGGTACCCAGAAAAGACGTTTCATGGCATCCAATACTAGACTTATCGATTCTGAACACATTCCTGGACATCCCAAAATTCAAAATGCTGACTTTACAACAGCTTCTGCCAATGCTAGGCAAGAATGCTTGGTTAGCAACTCTAGACTTGAGGCATACCTGCATATCCCAATAAGGGAATCATGCAGAAGATACCTCCGCTTCAAGGCAGATTTTTTTGCATTACCAATTCTCTGCACTGCCCTTTGGCTTATCTGCTGTGCCCAGGGTGTTTACAAAGTGCCTGGCACCAATAGTTGCATTCTGCAGACAAAGAAGCATTCAAATGTGTCCTTATCTGGGCGACTGTCTCATTCAAGCAGAGGACAAGGCACTCTTCTTCAACATCTGGCGTTTGTAAAAAGGCTTCTAGCATGCCTAGGGTACACCATAAATTAAAAGAAATCACAACTGGTACCCTCACAAATAATTACATTCCTGGGTGCAAGCCTTCAAGGACTTACTGCATCCAGGGCAACTACTGATAAAGATGGACAACACCACAGTTATGTGGTACATAAACAAGCAGGGGGGTGCACATTCCTACCCCCTTTGCAGACTAGCTATGGCCTTGTGGAACACAGCCTTGACTTACCAAATATATTTTCAAGCTCAATTCCTGCCAGGAAAGCAAAATACTCTGGCAGACGACCTAAGCGGATATCTTATGGACCCGCACGAATGGAAACTGGATCCACAAGTCTTCAGCATGTTAACACAGAAATGGAGTCCAGACATAGATCTATTTGCCTCTCCCCAAAATTATCAGTTTTACAAATTCTGCACAAGAACTCATCACAAAAAAGCATGGAAAGTGGATGCTCTATCCTTCAGCTGGAAAAACCTATCAGTCTATGCCTTTCTCCCTCTACCTCTACTCTCCAAGGTCTTACTAAAAGTCAGACAGGAAAAAACAAAAATGATCCTAATTGCTCCGGACTGGCATCGCCAGCACTGGTACCCGCTTCTAAGGAATATGTCACACCTTCCTCCATGGTACTTGCCTCAAATACCTCATCTACAGTCCCAGCACGATGCATCGGAGACCATCCAGGTGCAATTAACCATAGGCAAGACTGCTCTGCAAATTGTAGCATGTTACAGGCCACCCTCACAAACTCAGGAACCTCACATGGCCTTCCTGAAAACACTAGAGGGGATAAATGTATCACCAAACACCATCATACTAGGTGACTTCAATTACCCTAATATAGACTGGGAACACTACTCAAGCCCAAACACCCTAGCCCAAAAGTTCCTGGAATTCATAAACTCAAATGCCATGGAACAACTAGTCACCATCCCCACAAGAGGAGAAAACATACTTGATCTCATCATCACGAACATGGGAGCACAATGTTCAACACCAGAAGTATACCCCTCACTGGTGAGATCAGATCACAAACTAATCTCGCTGGAGGTCCTCATCCCACCCCCACCTGAAATAAAACAGACCACAGTAAAGAACTTCAAAGCCGACTTCACACTTCTAAAGACTAGTGTGGTCTCCTTTAAGGCCCCGAGCGGAAAACAGTACCTAAGCCGCTGAATCACTTACAAATGCCTTCTACCAGCACCTGCAGGACTGCATGGATAAGGCAATCCCAAGCAAAACAAAGACTCTTTGTATCAAAGGCAAGCGTCCAGTCTGGTGGACCCCAGCCATAAACAAACTCTACAACAAAAGGAGGAAGCTACTACAAGATAGAGCAAAATCCTTAAAAGGTAAGACACCCTTGATCACTATAAGTAAAAAACTAAGAGCTCTCAAAATCATCCAAAGCAAATTTTGAGAGAAAAATAGCTAAAGACTCAAAAGACAATCATAAGGCCTTCTTTAGCTATGTTAGAAACCTGGGAGAAAACTCCCAGATATGCTCAGAACTAGTTCAAAATGATGTGAAGATTACTGATCCTACAGACATTGCCAACATACTGGCTGACAGGTTCAGTGCAAACTTCTCCCCCCCCCAAAAGGAGAGATATCTATACCAAGCGATTGCAGCCCCCCAAACATCTCCAACGCCCAAGTGAGAACTGCTCTCTCCAAAGCAAAAAACACAGCATCCATGGGACCTGGTGGTGTCCCCGGCTGTGTGCTCCACGAACTCAACGAGGAATTAAACCCACAGCTAAGACAGCTGTTTAATCATAGTCTTACCTCTGGATACATACCCAGGGAGTGGCGCACTGCAACTGTGGTCCCACTTCACAAAGGCGGTGCCTCCACCGACCCTGGAAATTACCGGCCCATTAGCTTGACAAGCCTTATCTGCAAAGCCATGGAGAGGATCATAATGGACCTCATAAATAAAGACATAGGGAATTTGCAGACTTTGGATCCATCCCAGTTTGGCTTTGTCAAAGGCAGATCATGCCTTCTAAACTTGGTTGACTTTTGAAACAGTCACCAAAGCCATTGATGAGGAAAGGCAGTCCATACAGCCTACCTCGATCTGGCGAAGGCCTTGATACAATACCCCACTCGGGTATCATTGAAAAACTCATCAGCTTAAATGTTAACCCATACATCACAAGATGGGTTGCAAACTGGCTGAGTGACAGAACCCACAGGGTCAGAGTTGCTGGCACCATGTCAGACTCAAAGCCTGTTACAAGTGGTGTACCACAGGGCTCAGTCCTGGGCCCACTCTTGTTTGGCATCTACTTTTCCAAGTACAAGCAAACACAGGAGGGTTATGGCTGACAAAGTTTGCAGATGACTGCAAACTGGCCATAGTAGAAAACACATCTGACACAGATATCCTTCAGAAGGGTCTCACAGAAACGGATAACTGGTGCCAGAGCCATGGCCTAAAGTTAAATGCCAAAAAATGCATAGTCATACCCTTCGGGAAAAACAAGGTTACTCCTAGCTACCAAATAGGTGGCAATCCACTGAGCACAGAAGAAGTTATCAGGGACCTGGGGAACCAGGTTGATAGTAGTCTGTCATTCGACACCCATGTAGCTAAAGTAGTTAGGAAGACCTTCTACATTGCCCACCTTATCATGAAGGGATTCTCATCTAGATCAAGGGAGGTCATAGTCTCCCTATACTCATCACTCATCAAACCAATGATTGAGTACAATGCCCCATTCGGAATGTATCTGACCCGACACTTGCAGCAGCTGGAGAGGCCACAAAAGTTCCTCACCAAAAGGATAAAGGGTCTCAAACATCTGTCCTATGCTGCCCGACTGAAAGAACACCAGCTCTATTCAGTCACACTTGCTCAGAGGTGACCTTTGCCTAACATACAAGGCCATGTCAAACCCAGATTTGATGAATATGCTTCACCTCAAAAAATCTAGATCCGTCAGAGCCACAAGGGCGGGAGACTTAAACCTCGACACGGCTATTAATAGGACGTGCTGGAGGGATAGATTCATCACCCAGAGACTCCCTATGCTGTGGAATAAAATCCCGGTATATGTGAGGCAGAGCACCTCGCTGGCCTTGTTCAAGAGAAATCTTGACCAATGGATGGGAGATCGCAGATATACTCCAGGGATTACCTCAGTGTCACTGCTCAACAGAGGCACAGCAAAATAATGGGTATAGTTCCCCATACTAAAGGGGTGGCGTAAGCCACAAAACTATGGGCTAGGCTTGTAAATGCCCTCGGGCAGATAGCCTAGTATGAACCTATGAAGCAGAACTTTCAAATTCTGCACATTTGGCTCAAAACTCTGAATCTTGCAGCATGGCTAATCAACTAATTATTCAAACCACACCTCTCAGTAAATCTGTGATGGATGTCATTTTGGAAGCCAGAAGGCCTAGTACTAGAAAATCTTATGCTGATAAATGTAAGAGATTCTGTGCTTGGAACCAAGCACAAGGAATAGACACAGCAAAGCCCAATATTCCTCAGATTTTACAATACTTAACTGAGATGCTTGACAAGGGCCTATCTTTTTCTTCAATAAAAATCCATGCCTCTCCCTTTTCTCATCCACTGCTTAAACAGTATCTTAGAGGGGCCAAAAATTTAAGGCCTCCCAGGAGAGCACCAACACCTGCATGTGACCTCAGTTTTTTGCTGGAAAAACTCACCTTGCCTCCTTTTGAACCAGCAGCAACTGCGGATGTAAAATTTCTGTCTTGGAAAACAGCTTTTCTCTTGGTAGTCACTTCAGCAAGAAGGGTTTCAGAACTAAGGCTGTCATGGCATTGGAGCCTTTCATTATATTTTACCTGGACAGAGTGGCCCTCAGGACCAATCCTTCTTTTATACCTAAGGTGGTATCCAGTGTGGCTCTTAACCAGACCATTCACCTGCCAACATTTTACCCAAATCCGCAGAACAAGGGGGAGCGGATTCTGCATTCGTTGGATGTACACTGAGAACTAAGATTTTACTTAAACAGGACCAAATCCCTAAGAAAGTCTGAGCAACTACTGGTAGCATTTGCTGCAGGATCAGAGGGGAAGGCTATATCAAAGCAGACTATTTCTAAATGGATAAGCCGCTGCATTCATTTCTGCTATTTGCACCATGGTAAACCTGTGCCCAAGGGGATCAGATCACATTCCACCAGGGCCGCCTCTACTTCAGCAGCTTTTCTCAGAGGGGTACCAACCAAAGACATTCTAGAAGCTGCTACTTGGAGCTCTGTTCATACCTTCACAAAGCATAATAATTTACCTCTCTTCTCTAAATCCAGGGTAGGCTTTGCCACTGCAGTCCTGCAGGGCCTTATGGCCACTCCTAATGCTGTTTAATTCCATCCTCCCATTCATAGCTTTGGGATTCTAACCAAATGTAATGACTGCAACAGTGAAACACGAAGAATATACAAGAGTTGTGTACACTTACCGTAAATGTAGATGTTAGTGTATTCACTGTTGCAGTCCGGGTTTACCCACCCACCATCCCCGTTTCTATACCTTTTCTTTCCTTCACTATACTCGTAAGCCTTTGTGGTGTATTTGCTTTTAGTCAAAGGTAAAGTTTATGTTTCTGAAAGTGCATTTATATATAGTTTTACAAGTTTATTTATATAGATATATATATATATATATATATATATATATATATATATATATATATATATATATATTTTTTTGCTCCCCATTTGGGGGGGGGGGGCGCACCTGACATCTGGGGCAAGAAAAACTGAATAAAATGGCGTCGGCTGCATGTTTTTATACCCCTGACGACCTGACTTCATGGAAGAGGAGACAGCAACCGACGCAGGACCCAAGACTTTGTTATTCAGACCGACTGAGGGCAACCTGCCAGCAGATTACCCAAATGTAATGACTGCAACAGTGAATATACTCTTAACATCTACATTTATGGTAAGTGTACATAACTGTACTTTTCTTAGTCCCAGAGTATCTGACGAAAGCACATGCTCAGGCCCCTATGCCACAAAAACAAATGATTAGAATGTCTGAAGACCTTGTAACACTAATTAGGGGAACCAAGCCTTCTCCTGCTAAGAGACAAAGAATTCAGTTGCCTTCAGATTTTACAGACCAGGAGTGCGATGACTCTGACCCTTCCTGATTATCAGGACATGCCTATATCAGCCTGTGAGGATTCAGGTGCAGAGGAATCCATTCCCTCTGCCTCCCCTCCACAGGATTTCTCTTTTGGTGAAACCTTCCATACTTTGAGAGCATTTCCATTGGGAATGCCAAGACTATCCTTAGTCCAAAAAGAGACTCAGAGAATTTTAAAAGCTACCTCAGCACAGGCCTGTAGCTGTTCCTCCTGTCCTGGATGTTGTGGATGATGCTTTCATGGAATCCAGTCTTACTCCAGACACCTTACCTCCTGCCCCTAAGAAACCTGACAAGTACTACTGAGTGCCTGATTCCCACAAGTTTCTTTTCAAGAATCCTACTGCTGATCCAGATATCATTTCCCAGGGACCTAAAGGTATTAAGGCTACTACTGCCAAAAATCCTACCCCTTTGGACAGGGATTCCAGAACTTTAGACAGGTGGGGTAAGAAGGTATATACCTCTGCAACTCTTGCTTATCAGGGCATTGAACTGCCAGTTTAACATGCTGAAGTACCAGCAACATATTATGGAACTCATTAAACAAAAAATGGTAATATTTCCAGACTGTGCAGAAAATAAAAATTTGCAAGAGCTTATGCATTCTGCAAACCAAGTTAGTAAGCATACTTTGCAGTGTGGCTTTGATGCCCTAGAAGCATCTGGCAGAGCTGCAGTCACTGTCTCTGTACTGAGAAGACATGCTTGGCTGAAGGAGCAGTCCTTGCCAGATCATGTCAAATCCAAATTACTAGACGCTCCTTTAAATAAAGACAATGTTCCTTGTGTTTCACTGTTGCAGTCCTAACCAGTGGGTTATCCGGCTACCGGTAGCTATCGATTGGTCAGAATACCAAAGGTAAGTAAAAATGACATCAGCTGTCGGTTGTAAAGGACTTAAGAGCATACGATGCAAAAGGAGACAGCCAACGTCACTTCCTCAGTCTTCCTTGCTGCGGAGGCCAAAGCAGAAGCATTTCTTGCATGAGTGCTGGTTGACAGTTTACCTTTTTTGTTTCAGACTACAAAGTTGAAGTCAACTACAGCTAAGTGCCCCGTTGGTGACGCTCTTTTCTTGTCTTAACGAATGTCAGAACAGGTTAATTGTCTTACCTGTGGAAAGCAGATTCCCCATAGAGATTTTCATTCCTATTTGTTTAGGCCTTGACCACAACGTTCCTAATTGTGATCTCTGTGATTCCTTTAATCCGCGTACTATTCGTCAGGCTAAGCTTTTAGCCAAACATTTTGGAGTTTGGCCTAAGTTTGTAGGTATGGAGTCCGCTGGTCTTCAGGCTTTATATACCCCCAAGAAACATAAGGATAAGGACCGCGACAGGCTTCCGAAGGTCAAGTCCTCGGATGATAAGTTGGTCAGTCATGCAGTAGCCAGAGAGGCGCATTTGTGGCCCGTGCAGCCCACAGATTTTCAACTGCAGGCCTCTGTTGAAACCATTTCAGAAGACCCCAGGCCTCCGGCTTCCATTTTGCCTTCTGACCTTCCGCTTGTTGCCTCTTCAGCTGGATCCAGAGCCGCTAAGCTGACTCCAGTGTCCGAGGCCTCCATTCTTCGTTCAGACAGCAAGGCCATACCGACGACTTTGGCAGCAACTTCGGCGGTTGCCAGGCCTCCCGAGCATACCTCTCAACCTGGAAACATCAAAAATCTGGACAAGGCCCATGAAAAATAGGTACAAATCTGTACAGTGATTAACATAACATTTGCATACATAATTATGTAACTCCATCCACTCCAGTGGAATTGTGGGATACCAACTTCCAAACGCAGCCATTCCAATGTCCCATTACCTGGCTATTTCGCCCCATTTACCATAAACATGAATGTGTGTATACTGCTTTACTTCTACAATGATTTGGATTTTATTTTTAAAATTTTATAGCACAATGCACAAACACTAAGACATCTTTTAAACAAAGCAATACTGTCTCGCAATGAAAATAGACTTGGCATTGAAGCTTCTCTGCCCTTGAAACTCACATTAGTTGAAACAGCATTGAAACCCACACCACATCCAAAGAAAATGCATCTGGCCAGTGGTGGACAGAGCTTACCTTTGAGCTGTTTACAAATCAGGCCCCATACATACAAAACAAGAAACATAGATGTGTGTTTTGATGCACCTTCTTGACTTTATTCAATTATATTCCTTGTATACAGCACACTTGTTAGACTTCGAGCGCATTTTAAATGTATTATTTGAACATTTCTCTTAACGGACTTTGTCATCTTGGTTTTATATGACCACCATTCTCCTCTTTTTCTTGGGTATACATGCTAAGTTTTCTATAATGCAAGATCTCAAAACTATAATGCTGGTTAACTCAGCTTTACTTGGTCCATTGTAAGGCATTCACCCAACGAGTTCTTTTACACTACTGACTGCTTCCTGCCTGTGTGCTATTTTGGCTGTGAAATTCCTCATCTTCTCCTCTTGCTTACTTTTTAAAATGCTTTTGATTATTCTGTGTAGCAATCTACGTGCTTTCTGCAGTCTCAGCCTCTTCTTCCTGAATTCCATCCTTGTCATTTACTACTCCAGTTGATTTCCATAGAGGTTCATACTCTAATTGTTTGTGCACTTTACTGAGGATCCATGAATATTTTACCATAACACAGAAAAATATTTAAAACAAATCACGATAGAAGCGAAACTTTAGATGTACTGGGATCCTATCTCACCTACATTCATAACTGATGGGTTCGGAGCCGATCCATCGGCTCAGACTCGGCCACTATATACTAGAATGAAGTCTCTAATTGGCTGGGCTACCCCTTATCCCAGAATGCACCACGCCTGCTTCCCCAGATCTCATTTGCCGCTTTTCAAGCTGGACGTGGTCTCGACTTGGCTGGAGCTAAGTGGTTTTTCTTTACTTTTTGGTCTTTTGACCTAGGGTTTTCTTCACAAATTTAACAAACAGCTGTTTTAACAGCTTTACATGTGTGTGTAACCTGTTTTTGGTGTGATCGGTATTTTTTCTGCATACCGGGCAAGGCCCATTTAAGTTAGAGGGCCTTTGCCCTTATTTGTGTGTCGGTGTGTCGATTTGGTTTCTCCGTACGTTCTGATTATCGGGCTAAGCCCGTTTTAAGTTAGAGGGCTTCTGCCCGTTTTGTGTTCTATATCTCGGGCCAGTCCCGTTTTTTTGAGTCAAAGGGCTCATGCCCTACTTTAAGGTTTGCTTTCGTTGTGTTGTGTGATAGGCTCGTGCCCTACTTTAAGGTTACTTTCGTGGTAAAAATAGTTGTATGACAGGATGTCAAAAGAGAAGTCTGGTTTTAAAAAGTGCACCAAGTGCAACTACAAAATGTCTATTACTGATAGCCATGCTGTTTGCGTGTATTGTTTAGGACCGAAACATTTGCAGAAACATGTAGTGTTTGTCATGCTTTTTCCTCCAGGGTCCTACAAGAACGTAAAAATAAATTGATCCTTAAGGGCCTTATTAAGCCCTCTTTTGAGGAAGCTTTGGCTTCTCCCTCCTCTCCAGCTTCTAAAAAGAAAAGGTCGGCTCCGACCAGTCCATCGGAACTGACTTCCAAGAAGCATAGGTCGACCTCTTCTTCCTCGGCTCCAATGGCTTCGGAGCCTCGGGTGGAAGGGTCTGCCTCAATACCTCTTTCCTCGGCTCCATTGGTGTCGGAGCCGCAAGTTGGGGGATCGAGAGGCGAATCATCTGCTTTGGCTCCTTTGGTCTCTGAGCCGTTGGAGGTGTGCAGCTCAGACTCTTCCCCCCCGGCCCCGAAGTCTCCTTCGGCGCCGATGATTATTCATACGGTTCCGGATCCGGTGCCGATGGTGTTGGAGCCGTTTCGGAGCCGGTCCCCTGGTCTATCGGAGCCGAGAGAGAAGTCGTCTCGGCCCCCATCTATTTCCTCTAAATCCTCCAGGTTGTCAGACTCAGATTTGGACAGAGTTATCCAGAGGCTTTTCCAGTCCCCATTTTTTGCAGAAATGGTCTCTGCTCCAGCCCACTCGGCTCCGGAGCCAGCTCCCACTTCGCATCAGATTCCTCCTCCAACTTCCTCGGAGCCGTTGGAGTCGGTGATGGTAGAGCGGAGCAGAGTTGTCCAGTCGGAACCGAGACTCCCTCTGAGCCTTTCTGTTCCGACCATCATTCCTACCCTGTCCTCTGCGTCAGGGTTCGGTACCGGGACTTCCTCGGTTGGGGCCAAGGGGAACACTTTGGAACTGGTAGCTTCGGTGCCTAGTCTTCCCCTCGGAGCGTCGGCCACAGGGATTCCCGGTACCGTCGTGGTCTCTCAGCCGGTGTCCTCCGTAGAGTCTGGAGGTCCTGCTTTTGAGGCCATGAGGAGTGCGCTGGCCATGTCCTTGCCGGCTCAGCAAGTCTCTACCTCACCGTCCCTGGACTTGGGAACTGGTGCTTCTGGTGTGCTTCATTCCCACGGCAGTGGGGCCCAGGGCCTGAGGATACCCCCTTGGGGGGTTCCCTTCTTCTGGGAGGTCCTTCTGAATCCGCTTCAGATGAACCTCCAAGAAAAAAATTGTGCAAGAGGAAGCACATTGGCTCCCAGGATGAGTCTATCACATCAGATACTGACCTCGATGATGCGGAGGGGTCCCCAAAATCGTCCTCGGATGACGTCTCATTCTCAGATATCCTCAAGATCCTGAGACAGAGAGGCGATTGGCAGTCCAAAACCCCTTCTGCGGAGGAGTCAGTCTTCCTCAAGGCTTTTGGGGCCCAGCCCTCCGCCTCCTGGGTGTCTCCACCCTTCGATGAACTACTAGATTTAGTTTCTCGAAGGGTGTGGGAACACCCTGACTCTGTGGAACCGGTGCCCGCCAGGCCTAACAAGTTCCCCTCAGCCCCTCCTCAAAAGGAATTTTTGTCTAAAGGAGTTGCAGTAGATCCGATGGTGGTGGCATCTGCCACTCAGCAAGACGTGGCAGAGGCTTCAACGTCTATTCACCCTCCTAAGGATTCCAGGAGCATGGATAGGTACGGGAAGCATACCCTTTCTTCAGCGGCCTTTACCCTGCGGTCGCTGAATTACCTTTGTCATTTTACCAGGCTCCAAAGGGACCTCCTCAAAGAGTTAGGTGAGTCCCTTACGGGTAATCTTTCTGAGGCATTAGCCCAAACTGTTGGCGCCCAGATGACTACCCTATCTTCGATAGTCAACTCGTCCATGAGGCTCATCTCATATGCGGCCGAAGGGGTGAGTAGAGCAGCGGGAACAGGTGTGGCTCTTAGAAGACACACCTGGTTACGCTTGTGTCCCTTTGTGGAGGCATTTAAGTCTTCCTTCACCGACGCCCCCTTTGATGGGTCCTCCCTGTTTGGACCCAAGGTGAAGGACACACTGACTCGAAGCGAGCAGGAGGGCAAGACCTTGACTGCCGTGGGGGCCCGTTTTTCTGCTCCCTCTAGATTTTATCCCAAGGCCCAGAGAGGAGGGAAAATGTGGATGTTCATCGTGCATACAGCTGCAGTAATAACATATGGGATGTGATAGTGTTCAATCTCGCCGTTTGTTCTTACACATGGGTTCGGAGCCGATCCTCGGCTCCGTGTCGGCCGCTTGCAAGCTCTGCATCGAGAAGAAGCTCGAGACAACCTAATACCCACAATCCCCCTCTGCCTTTACCTCAGATCTAGTTTGCCGCTGCTGCGTTCGCATCACTGGGATCTAGCTCGAGCAACTTCAGATAAGAAATAACTTTTATTATTGTTATTTTTGAGAAAAAATTATTCTAAAAGTACTTTTTGGTGACATAGTGTATGTGTGTGTGGTAAGGTAGAAATACTCGGTACCGTTAAGTTTAATTAAACTTGTTAGAGTTTTTCGGGCCTTCCACTCCTTACTTGAATTTGACAACCGGACTGACTTATATATCGGATTCGACATTTTTTACTGGATTTGTCTCTCTACTGGACTTGACCTTTTTTCTCTTACCTGTTTCTTCCTTAAGATGTCTGAGAAAATTAAATCAGGTTTTAAACGTTGCCAGTGTGGCCAAAAAATGTCAGTTACTGACAACCATAGTTCCTGTGTCTACTGCCTTGGCCCTCTCCACTTACAAGAGGACTGTTCAATTTGTCACACTTTTAGTGGGAGGGTCATGACAGATAGGCGCAGGAAACTCATGGACAGGGGGTTATTAAAACCTTCCTTTCAGGAGGCTCTGGATGCTTCAGACCAGGCATCCAAATCCTCGAAGGAATCAAAGACATCGGAGCCCAAGTCATCGGCTCCGAGCTCTTCGAGTAAAGTTAGATCACCGGTTCCACAGACTTCGGGGCCGAGTGTTCAACTGTTGTCAGTTCCCGAGCCTCGAGTCTTGGAACCGGTGATGGAGCTCCCTCCCTCGACTCTATTGAGGTCGGCTCCGTCTTCGGTTCCTTCGACCCGTTCTTCTTCTAAGCTCTCCGATATCGATGTGGATCGTGTGGTGCAGAAGTTATTGGAGCATTCGGCCCTATCCAAACTTATTTCGGTTTCCACCCAGTTGGTGTCGAAACTTGAAGGCCTCCCATTGTCTCCATCCATTCCTCCTCCGAGACCTGTCCAGTCTTTGGAGCCGGAAGAGGTTGATCTTCTGATTGTGGAGCCCTCGGGTCCAGAACCGTCCTTTTCTCGGTCTGTTCCTCTCACCTCGACTCCGTCGGATCCGGTACCGAGTCTCGAGCCGACGATCTGTCCTTGGTTCCGGGGCGAGTCGAACCGGCGTTCGGTTCCGACTCTTCCCCTCGGGGCCTCGGCGCGGATCGATTCGGCTCCGTCCTCAGGGTCGATGCCTTCGGTGCCTGTCTCGAGGATTCTTCCCATTTCTTCGGAACCGGGAGATTCTTGACTTCGGGACCCGGGGGCCTTCGATCTCATGAGGAAGGTGTTGTCTACCCAGACAACCACATCAGTACAAGCAACCTCTCCTCCCCATAAAGGGCCGTTATCCTCCTCTGCACCCACGGCTACATCCAAGCGTCGAGCACCGGTGTCTCAGCCACCCCTGGAGGTGCCCCTCTTCCTCGGAGGCTTCTTGGATGCTCCCCGAAGAAGTCCCTAGGAAAAGATTGTGTAAGAGGAGACACTTAGATTCTCCACAAGAATCTTTGACATCCGATACTGACTTGGATGAGTCAGAAGGGTCCCCTAAGTCACCTTCAGAAGATGTCTCTTTTTCTGACATATTGGAAATCCTGAAACAGAGAGGTGACTGGCAGTCCCTTCCCCCTTCTGAGGATGAGTCAGTCTTGCTGAAGGCATTTGGTGCTCGCCCTTCCTCCTCCTGGGTCACTCCGCCCTTCGATGAATTAATGGAACTTATTGCTCGAAGGGCGTGGGAGGCTCCTGACACAGTGGAACCAGTCCCTAGGAAGCCTAATAAGTATATCACTGCACCCCAGGACAAGACTTACTTGACAAAGGAGTTCCAGTGGACGCTATGGTGGTGGCAGCGGCCACGAAAAGGAGATGTCGGAATCTTCCTCATCTGTCTATCCCCTAATAAAGATTCTAGGACTATGGACAGGTATGGGAAGCGCATTTTTAGTTCAGCGGCTTTTTCCATGCGATCCCTGAACTATTTGACCCACTTTACACGACTACAGAGGGATCTAGTCAGAGTTGGGAGATACCCTCCAGGGTACTACAGATGCTGCTGTCTCAGAGAAAGTGACAGCGCAACTTAATACCCTTACATCCATTGTGAACTCGTTCATGAGGCTAATCTCTTACGCGGCGAAGGTTCGAGTAGGGCAGCAGCTTCAGCGATTGCTCTTCAGACAATCCTGGATGCGCTTATGTTCATTTGCGGAAGCCTTCAAGTCTTCCTTTACTAACGCCCCATTTGACGGTGCCACTCTCTTTGGCCCCAAAGTAAAGGAGACCCTTACCCGTGTGAGCAGGAGGGAAAGACTCTGTCTGCTGTCGGAGTCCGTTTTCCACCCCATCCAGACCGTACCCCAAAGGGCAACGTGGTGGAAAAATGTGGTTTGAAAACCCCAAGGATCTTTCCCAGGCACACAGGGTGATGCCTTCTAGAGGCAGAGGAGGGGCAGAGGTGGAAGACGCCGCCCTGGCGGCAGAGGGGTCCGCAGAATCAAGGTGACAGGGATACACTCCTGGTAAACCTTTCCAGCACTCCTGAGAGGAGGCCCGACTGTCCTGCTCTGGAGGCAGTCGGGTCGCTAGCTTTATACCCTCAGGCCTGGCAAAACATAACTACAGACAAGTGGGTAAAAGCGTGGTTACCAGAGGTTACAATATACCATTTCTATCCTATCCCATTTCAAAGAAAAGACTCCCAGATGTACCGCCCCATCTGCGAGAGCCAGCAGCTATAGAAATTTCAAAGCTGCTAGAAAAAAGAGTCATCCAACCAGTCCCAGCGGACCAAAGAGGATTCGGAACTTACTCAAGGTTCTTTTTAGTTCCAAAGAAAACAGGGGACTGGAGGCCCATTCTGGACCTAAGCGACCTCAATACCTTCGTCAAGAAAGAAAAGTTCCGAATGGTCACGCTTCAATCGATCCTTCCATTCTTACAGAAGGAAGACTGGATGTGCTCAATAGATCTGAAGGATGCATACTACCACATCAAAATGGCCAGGGCATCCAGAGAGCATTTGCGCTTCCGGCTGGGTGCCAGTCACTTTCAGTTTCGAGCCCTGCCCTTTGGTCTGACCTCAGCCCCCAGGGTCTTCACCAAATGCATGGCAGTGGTAGCGTCTCACTTGAGACGCCTAGGATTCCAGGTGTTTCCGTATCTGGACGACTGGCTCCTTTCTGCCACCACCCAGCGTCAACTAGTGCAGGCCAGAGACTACACTCTTCAGCTGTGTATTCACCTAGGAATTTCCGTAAACTTCGGAAAATCCTTACTACAGCCATCACAGCGTATCTTATTCATAGGAGCGGAATTAGATACACATCAGTTAATTCTAAGACTTCCTCCAGAAAGGATACTTTCACTTCAGACTCACATACGTCTTCTTCTTTTGTCCAGGAAATCCCCAGCAAAACTGGTACTGAAGGTTTTGGGACTCATGTCAGCTTCTCTTATTGCAATACCCTTGGGAGGACTGCACATGAGAGTCCTACAATGGCTACTGTTTGCACAATGGTCGTTCCAACAACTACCTCTAACACACGAGATTCTTATAACGAACACATGCAAAACACACCTAAACTGGTGGCTTCAGACTTGCAACCTTTCCAAGGGGAGACCATTTGTGCTACCCACGCCGACAGCTACGGTGACCACGGAAGCTTCCCTGATAGGGTGGGGGGGCATCTTTCAGGGACAGACAGTCCAAGGTGAATGGACCAATTTAGAGTACAATCTGCACATCAATGTTCTAGAGTTGAGGGCAGTGTTTCTAGCGTTGCAACACTTTGCTCCCCTTCTTCCTCTGGGAACTATTGCAGTTCAGACGGACAACATGTCGGTAGTCTGGTACATAAACAAGCAAGGGGGAACCAAGTCCTATCAGCTATGCAGAGAGGCCATGAGAATCTGGCAATGGGCGGAGTCCACGGGTCGCTTTCTGATAGCAACGCACCGGGGTCATCCAACGTCATAGCCGACAGGCTGAGCAGAGCAATACTGTTACCGCACGAGTGGTCCCTAAAACAGTCAGTTGCGAAAAGATTTTTCGCGTGGGGCCAGCCTTCCTGCGATCTGTTTGCGTCTCCAATGAACGCCAAATGCAGGAGCTACTTTGCCCTATTACCCCTCCAGGGGAAGTCCCCAGGGACGCACTGATTCACGATTGGCCCCGGGTCTCCTGTACGCATTTCCTCCCTTCCCCCTGATCTCAAAGTTTCTCCAGAAAGCCAACAACCTACACAGGACAATAATCCTCATTGCCCCATTCTGGTCTCGTCAAATTTGGTTCCCCTTCCTCATGACACACTGCATTCGGGGACCCTGGATCCTGGACCCAGAGCCAGATCTATTGACTCACTCGTCAGGGGCTCCCCACCCTCGCTCTTGTCCCTCCATCTAGCAGCTTGGCTGCTCCAATTCTAACTTAGCCAGGTCTGATCTTCTTTCGCCTGCAGTTCAGAATATATTAGTGGCTTCTCATAAAGCTTCCACTACTAAAACATATACTAGTAAATGGAAGCGCTTTGTATTCTGGGCGAATACACAGCAAGTGGACCCTGTTATAGCTCCTTTGAATAAAATATTAGAGTTTTTAACAGAATTGTTCCATCAGGGTGCTTCTCCTGCCACATTAAGAGTTCAATTGGCTGCCATTTCTAATTTCCATGTGGAAGAATGTGGGGCTCCTGTTATGGCCCACAGACTTTGTAAAGCCTTTTAAAAGGGGCTTTTCATATCAGACCACCAATTAGATCTCCTACGTCACCTTGGAGTCTAAACTTATTATTATCTAAGTTGATGCTGCCCCTTTGAACCAGCCTCCTCTTGCCCATTGAAATTTTTGTCGTGGAAGACTCTCTTTTTGGTAGCCATTACATCCGCTAGGCGAGTATCTGAACTTCAAGCTCTCTCCATTAAACACCCTTATTTGATCTTTCACTCTGACAGAGTTTCTCTTTGCACTAATTCATCCTTCCTTCCTAAAGTTTGTTCTATTAACAATATTAATCAGTCCATTGAATTACCCACTTTCTTCAAGAATCACTCCAATAAAATGGAGTATATGTTGCACAAATTAGATGTCCACAGACAACTAAGGTTTTACTTGGATAGAACAAAAGATCACAGGAAATCTGATCAACTTTTTGTAGCCTTTGCTGATAACAGAAAAGGAGTAGCGGTTACTAAAAGAACTCTTTCTAAGTGGTTAACTGATTGTATCATCTATGTCTATGATTCTTCAGATCAAACTCTTTTGCACAAACCCAAAGGACATTCCACAAGGTCAGTGTCTACATCTTTGGCTCATGCAGCTCACCTACCACTAGACGCTATTTGTGCGGCTGCTACTTGGTCTAAACCACATACATTCATTTCTCATTATAAGGTAGACAAGGTTTCTAGGGACAGGGCAACCTTTGGTTCCACTGTGCTCAAGAACGTCCTTCCGTGAGTTCCTCAGGAACAAGGAGCTAGGGACGCTACCCATGTGTAAGAACAAACGGCGAGATTGAACACTATCACATATAGAAGTTATGTCCTTACCATAACGTTCCATGTGGAGTGTTCATCTCACCTTTGTTCTTACATTCCCACCCTCCCACCCTTAGGAAGAACGTTCAGTTTGGTGCCTGGTCTGGGGCATTCTGCTTCTGCATTGCAGTTGTTGTATATATAGTTGACATGTATATATATATATATATATATATATATATATATATATGTATATATATAGACTCTTAGTTTCTGTGCATATGTGATATTGGCATGAGTGTTTCTCTCTCTGACTGCTGGTTTGCTTGCAAACTAGATCTGAGGTAAAGGCAGAGGGGGATTGTGGGTATTAGGTTGTCTCGAGCTTCTTCTCGATGCAGAGCTTGCAAGCGGCCGACACGGAGCCGAGGATTGGCTCCGAACCCATGTGTAAGAACAAAGGCGAGATGAACACTCCACATGGAACGTTATGGTAAGGACATAACTTCTATTTCTCTGCCATCAGGCGGTCCCTTGGTTGGCCGAATTCCAAAGTCTAGGTCCGGCGTCGGTTGTTGTCGCTTCCTTTCCTGACGTCAGCGAGGCAGGAGTATATAAGACACAGCCGACGCCATTTTCTTCAGTCTTTTTGCGCCGGTGCCCGAAGCAGAAGCAGTTCGCAAGTGCCGGTCGGCCAGCTCCTGAATTCTGAAAATTTGGAAACCGAAGTCTTCATTAAAGCTAAGTACCCCGTTGGGGAAACTTTTCTTGCCTCAGACCGATGTCAGAAAAAGTTAACAATTGTATTTCTTGTGGGAAGCAAATATCGCATAAGGATTTCCATTCCCTTTGCATACCTTGTTTAGGCCCAGACCATGACGTCTTGGGCTGCCGCTTTTGTGCTACTTTCAATAAATGCACTATCAGGCGTCGGGCGCAGTTCGCCCAACATTTCTTTGGTACAGCATTTGATTATAAAATGTCGTCGGAGACTCCGACTACAGTTTTGTCCAAAAAACGCAAGGACAAGGACCGACACGCGAGGTCCGTGGTCTCCACAGACACCACGCCAAAACCAGCTACACGTGGTCCGGTTCTCAGCGAGATGCCTATGCAGTCCCTGACTACCGACGACACTTCTTTGGCGGGGTCTTCTGTACCCGAGACCGCAGGTACTTCGGCCCATACCCAGACTACAACCACCGAAGCCACTGTGAGCGTTGAGTCTCCTAATGTGGACAGGTCCACTTCCACCCATGGTGTCTTTAGACCCTCATCTTCATTTTCCATTAAGGCCTTTACTAAATCCAAATCAGCCAGGCATCCCAAGAGGCCTTTTGCACAGGGCCCATCCACGGGGCCCATGCCTAAAAAGCAGATGCTTAAAATGGCTGAGGATTTAATTACTCTTATCAGGGGTTCCCAACCCCCTCCTGACAAGAGGCCCAGAGTGGAGGAAGATTCTCCCTCTTCTGATCAGGGCTCCATTATTTCAGAACACTCTGATGTAGAGGAATACTCTTTCTCCCCTTTTGAAGATTCTGATGCGGAGCAATCCATTCGTTCTGTATCTCCTCCTGAGGATTATTCTTTTGGGGAAACCTTGCACACTTTGAGGGAACACTTCCATTGGGAAGGCCAAGACTTTTCTGATTCCAAGAAAAGACTGAGGGAATTTCTTTTGTTGCCTCAACACAGACCTCTGGCGATACCTCCTGTCTTGGATGTACTTGATGATGTTTATTCGGAGGCTTGCCTTAACCCGGATTCTCTGCCTCCTGCCCCAGTCAAGCCTGATAGGTACTACAGAGTTCCTAACTCTCACCAATTTCTTTTCAAAAGCCATAATGCTGACCCTGAAACCATTTCTCAAGGTCCCAAGGGAATGAAGGCCTCTACTGCTAAGAATCCACTACCTTCCGAAAGAGAGTCAAGATCCTTAGAAAGGTGGGGAAAAAAGGCATATACCTCGGCCACCCTAGCCATGAGGGCATTAAATTGTCAGTTTCATATGCTTAAATATCAGCAGTTTCTGTTTTCACAATTAAGAAATAAAATGTCTCAACCTGAACAACCAGATTTGAAGGAGTTGCAGGATATGATGCATAGTGCAGAACAAGTGGGTAAACATACTTTACAATGTGGTTATGATGCCCTAGAGGCCTCAAGCAGAGCTGCTGTTACAGGATCAGTCATTCGTAGGCATGCATGGCTTAGGGAACAAATCTTGCCTGATCATGTGAAAGCTAAATTACTAGATGCTCCTTTACACAAGGATGTGCTATTTGGTACTAATGCTGAGGAGATACTACGGAAAATGGAAGAAAAAGCCAAATCTATGCAAACTGTCAAAGCTTTTCTACAGGTTCAACCACCACGTTTTAGCAGAAATTGGCCTTCTAAAAACTGGTCCTTTCCAGCCACTGACAGGCCCCAAAGAGGTAGATATAGGCGCACAAGGGGCAGAGGGCAATCACAAGGATCATATAGAGGCAGGCAATGGCAAACTCCAGCACCAAGAGGTGGCGAAAACAATGCACAGCAATACAGGAAAGAAACCCAATGACTTCTTCCTTTCCATGCCAAGCAAGTGTCAGCTGGCAGCGCCCTTGGGAGGAAAGCTGGCATTTACAAGAAATTGGCATATGGTCACAACAGACAAATGGATCCTGGATGTTATAAACAGAGGCTACAGATTTCTTTTTCACACTCTCCCAAAAATGAGAGGCATGCCAAACCTGCCACACAATCAAAGGGCAGAGGCACTACTGCAAATTTCAAAGTCATAGACATGAAAGCTGTTCAAGAGCTACCTGCTCACGAACAAGGTCAAGGTTTTTATTCCAGGCTATTTCTGGTACCAAGGAAAGGAACCGACTGGAGACCCATTTTGGACTTATCCATCCTAAACACATTCTTACTCGTACCAAAATTCAAGATGCTCACATTACAGCAGCTTCTTCCCATGCTGGGCAAGGGGTTTTGGCTGGTAACATTGGACCTCAAGGAGGCATACCTGCATGTCCCAATCAGACAAAGCTGCAGAAGATACCTCAGATTTCTTGCAGGTTCAATCCACTATCAATTCTCTGCATTGCCTTTGGCTTATCTACTGCGCCCAGAGTATTCACGAAATGCCTGGCATCAGTAATTGCCTACTGCAGACTTCAAGGGATACAAATTTACCCTTATTTGGACGACTGCCTGATCCAAGCGGACAGCAAGCGCATACTGTAACATCTGGCTTATGCAACACGGTTACTGAATGCTCTGGGATACACAATCAACAAAGAGAAATCCAGGCTAACACCAGCTCAGAAAATAATTTTCCTGGGTGCCAACTTGGACACAAGCACCCAGATGGCCTATCTTACGCCAGAAAAGCAGAGGCAACTAACTCAGTACTTCAGAATGCTAGCAAATTGTACCAGGCTTACTGCAAGGAAAATCCTGCAGGCTCTGGGCTTCATGGCATCTTGCATTCTTTTAATCCCATGTGCAAAGCTGCATATGAGGAAACTTCAATGGTACCTAAAAAATCTATGGTCTCAACACAGCCACAGTTTGGAAACAATAATACCAATAATTCCATGTTTGCAAAAGGAATTTCTATGGTGGGCTCAAGCATGTCAAATAAACACAGGCCTCCCATTCTGCAAGCCTCAAGCAAATCAAGTCATCACAACAGACGCCTCAGATTACGCCTGGGGGGTGCACATGACAGAAAGGTGCATTCAGGGCAAATGGTCCCAAAAGGAAAAGCACCTTCACATCAATCAGAAAGAAATGCTAGCAGTGATAAATGCAATTACAGCTTTCAAGGACCTCCTGCATCCAGGACAATTATTGATAAGAACAGACAACACCACAGTTATGTGGTACATAAACAAACAAGGAGGGACACATTCATACCCTCTGTGCAGACTAGCCATGACACTTTGGAACTTGGCTCTGGAATGGCAAATCGAACTTCAAGCACAGTACTTGCCAGGTTTGGAAAACACGCTGGCAGACAATCTAAGCAGAAATATGACAGATCCACACGAATGGAAGTTGCATCCTGAAGTGTTTACAAAGATAATCCAAGCGTGGGGGAGGCCAGACATAGATCTCTTCACCTCCCACAGGAATCATCAATTGGAAAAGTTTTGTTCAAGGACCTTTCATCCAAAGGCCTGGAGAGTGGATGCCCTTTCATTCAGTTGGTCAGCATGGACAGTTTACACTTTCCCACCTCTGCCTCTTCTGCCCAAGGTGCTCTTGAAAGCAAGAGCAGACAGACCAAAGATGATACTGATTGCTCCAGACTGGCCAAGACAACACTGGTACCCACTCCTGAGGAGCCTAACACATACTCCTCCCTGGTCCCTACCTCTAATGCCTCTTCTGCTGACTCAGCACAACTACAAAACTCTTCAGTCAGCTGAAAACACTCAATCTCGCTGCATGGAAAATTCCTTAACACCTGAACAGACCTTACTCTCCAAAGAGGTACAGGATGTCATTTTGGAGGCCAGAAGGCCATCTACTAGAAAGGCTTACTCAGCAAAATGGAAATGGTTTTGCTCTTGGAATGAGAAAAAAGGCCAGGACCCTACAAAACTAAATTTGCCTCAGGTATTACAGTATCTAGCTGAGCTGCTGAACAGTGGACTCTCATTTTCCTCAATAAAAATCCATGCCTCAACCATTTCTGCAGAATTCAACACGGATCCACCCTTATTCTCTCACCCACTCTTAAGACAGTTCCTCAGGGGGGCTAAGAATATAAGACCACCAAGGAAACAACCAGTGCCAGCCTGGGATCGTAATTATATTCTAGAAAAATTAACATTGCCTCCCTTTGAACCAGCTGCCTCAACAGATTTGCAATATTTGTCCTGGAAAACAGCCTTCCTTCTGGCCATTACCTCAGCTCGTAGGGTTTCGGAACTACAAGCCCTCATGGCTGTGCAGCCCTTTCTAATTTTCCTTCAGGACAGGGTTTCCCTTCGAACCAACCCATCATTTATGCCCAAAGTGGTATCCAGGGTAGCTTTAAATCAAGCCATACACTTGCCTACCTTTTGCCCCAATCCTCAAAACAAAGGGGAAAGGCTGCTACACTCTTTAGACATCCATAGACAGCTACGTTATTACTTGGACAGAACAAAGCCTTTTAGGAAATCACAACAACTTTTTGTGTCCTATGCTGTAGGAGCTCAAGGGAAGCCAGTGACCAAACAGGCAATTTCAAAATGGATAGGCCACTGCATACGGTTTTGTTATTCCTATCATGGAAAATCTGTCCCTACAGGCATCAGATCCCACTCAACCAGGGCCACAGCTACCTCTACAGCCTTCCTCAGAGGAGTCCCTACCAAAGATATTTTGGAGGCAGCCACTTGGAGTTCTGTGCATACCTTCATAAGACACTACCACCTACCTTTATATTCCAAAACTAGAGCAGGCTTTGCTACTGCTGTGTTGCAGGGCATTCTGGCTCATCCCAGCTCTACCTAGTGCCTACCACCCTGTGCGTAGCTTTGGGATTCTACCCATATGTTATTACTGCAGCTATATGCACGATGAACATAGTACAGTTTTGTACCTACCATAAATGTTGGTGTTCAAGTGCTAATACAGCTACAGTACAGATTTCCCTCCTTCCTTCCCCTCTTGGTAAAGGCTTAGGACCTAACCCCTCTTCATACAACCTGTTTGGGTTATCCTTCTATGGTATATTTGCTTGCAGCTACTGTTTTTTGATTACATTGCATTGCATGTATATAAATATAATTTATGTATTGCCTTCCTACTGGGGGCACCTGACATCTGGGGCAAGAAAGACTGAAGAAAATGGCGTCGGCTGTGTCTTATATACTCCTGCCTCGCTGACGTCAGGAAAGGAAGCGACAACAACCGACGCCAGACCTAGACTTTGGAATTCGGCCGACCGAGGGACCGCCTGACGGCAGAGAACCCATATGTTATTACTGCAGCTGTATTAGCACTCGAACATCTACATTTATGGTAGGTACAAAACTGTACTTTCAGGAAATCTCAAAGGTCTTTCCCTACTCCACCGAGTGATCCCCCCTCTAGAGGCGGGGGGGGGGGATTCAGGAAGACGCCGCCCCAGAGGTGGCAGAGGCCCCCGTAACTCTGGAGACCGCGATTCCTTTCGTGGTCCATCCTATGCTCCCCGTCCCTGAGACGTGGCCCGACTGCGCATCTCCAGAGCCAGTCGGGGGTCGTTTTGCGGAACACCCACAGGCTTGGGAATATATCAGCAAAGATCAGTGGGTGCTCCGAATCATAACCGGAGGCCATCACATCCCTTTCATCAAGATCCCCCCTCTTCCTATCAGGATAATCCCGGATGTTCCACCCAGTCAGTGGGATCAAGCAGCGGTCGAGGTTTCAAAGCTGCTAAGAAAAGGAGTCATCCAGCATGTCCCCGCCGACCAGATCGGATCAGGAACTTACTCAAGACTATTTTTGGTGCCAAAAAAGACAGGGGACTTAAGGCCCATTTTGGACCTCAGTTCATTGAATCGCTTTGTAAAAAAATCCAAATTCCGAATGGTCACCCTTCAGTCCATTCTCCCGTTATTGGAGAAGGATGTCTGGATGTGCTCCATAGATCTCAAGGACACTTACTATCACATTCTGATAAGTCAAGAGTCCAGGAGTCATTTACGCTTCTGCCTGGGAACCAGTCATTTCCAGTTCCGAGCACTGCCCTTTGGTCTCACCACAGCCCCCAGGGTGTTCACCAAGTGTCTGGCAGTAGTGACAGCTCACTTGAGAAGTCTAGGATTCCAAGTGTTTCCCTATCTAGACGACTGGCTCCTTACTGCCACCTCCAGGCATCTATTAGTTCGGGCGCTTATGACCACAGTCAGTTTGGGTCATTCACTAGGAATCACGTTCAATTGGAAAAAATCTGTGCTGCAGCCGTCTCAGCGTATTACCTTTATAGGCGCAGAGTTAGACACAAAAAAAATGCGGGCATTCTTGCCGGTAGAAAGGATTCAGGTCCTGCAGTCTCAGGTTCAAACCTTTTTACCCAGATCACGAGTTCAGGCCAGACTGATTCTGCAGTTATTGGGCACGATGGCCTCGACTATTCTTCTAGTCCCCTTAGCCAGGCTGCACATGCGGGTGCTACAATGGCTACTGTCTGTTCAATGGTCCTTTCAGGAACTTCCCTTGAACCATTTGGTCCAGATTACCGAAATTTGCCGTCGGGACCTACGTTGGTGGCTGCTTCGGTCCAACCTGGACCAGGGGCGACCCTTTGCCCTTCAGCCTCCCGTTGCCACGGTGACCACGGACGCCTCCCAGACAGGGGGGGGGGGTAATTATCTGGACAGGTCTGTCCAAGGCACGTGGCAGGCTCACGAAACGCACTTACATATCAATATCCTGGAAATGAGAGCAGTGCTTCTGGTGATGTCCTTCATGGATGCATCTGCAGTCATAACAACTGGGGTTGTCCTGTCGTCAGGCAGCCCTTCAGTCGGCCGGATTCCAAAGTCCGGGTCCGGCTTCGGCTGATGTCGCACTTCACCCGACGTCATCTCTGTTGGTCTTCGGGTATAAAAGCATCAGCCGACGCCATTTTCTTCAGTCTTTCTTGCGCGTGCGCTCAAGCAGAAGCTGTTCGCAAGTGCGGTCGGTCGGATCCAGAGATTACTTCACGAATACTACTTGAAGACTTCTAAAGCTAAGTACCCGTTGGGGACTCTTTCTTGCCTCAGCCGATGTCAGAAAAGTGAATAATTGTTTAACCTGTGGGAAACAAATACCTCATAAAGATTTCCACTCTTACTGCCTGCCTTGTTTAGGCCCAGCCCACGGCGTAGCAGCCTGTTCGCCTGTGCTTCTTTCAACCGATTTAACGCTTAGGCGCCGGTCGGAGTTCGCAGAACAGTTTTTCGGTTCTGATTTTGCGTACATTATGCCGCCGGATCCTCCGACTTCGCATTCTGCTAAAAACGAAAAAGACCGACACTCGCGTCCGCGGTTTCGGCGAAACCATGGTTAAGCAAATCATGAGTGTCTCGGTTTCGCGAAACCAGAAAACTGATCAAAATACAGCTGAATCTATTCCTACAGCTGAGGCCCCTGCTACCACTCTTGAATTGGCCTCAGAAAATTTACCCACTACGGTGCTTACCACTGACTTATCAGACACCATCCCCTTGGATGTCTCTACCCCAGCACGTGGTGCTGCTAGGCCTCCAGCAGCCATGTCCATTAAGGCCTTCGCCAGGGCTAAAGCAGCCAAGACTACTAAAGCAGTGCCTGTTAAACCCCCCTCAACCAGGCCCTCTTCTAGCTCTCAAATGCTTACTTTGGCAGAAGATTTAATTTCATTAATTAGTGCAAGCACTTCATCATGCTCTTCCACAGGGTACTATTGCGATCTTATCTGACAACATGTCGGTAGTCTGGTACATAAACAAGCAAGGCGGAACCAGGTCCTACCCTCTTTGCCGAGAGGCCATGAGAGTGTGGCACTGGGCGATTTCTACCCAGCATTTCCTTGTGGCAACGCACATTCTGGGGAAATCCAATGTGATTGCAGACAGGTTGAGCAGGACTCTCCTGTTACCCCACGAGTGGTCCCTCAACGACAGGGTGGCTGCAAACATCTTCGCCAAGTGGGGCCTCCCTTGTTGCGACTTGTTCGCCAGTCCTCACAATGCGAAATGCAGGGAGTTCTTCACTCTGACTCACTCTCAGGGGCAGATTCCCAGGGATGCTCTCACAGTTGGCCCCCCGGTCTACTTTACGCCTTCCCTCCGGTTCCCCTTCTCCCGAAGGTGATACAGAAGGCGATTTATCTAGGAAGCGACATGATTTTGATCGCTCCACACAGGCCTCGTCAGGTTTGGTTCCCCTTCCTTCGGAGGTATGCGGTGGAGGGCCCATGGTTTCTGGACCTGGTGCCCGACCTGTTGACTCATCAGTTGGGACAGTCTCACCCATCCCTCAGGTCCTTGAGGTTGGCCGCTTGGTTACTCCACTTCCAACCTTAGTCAGAGATAACTCCCTTTCTCCAGACGTCATCCACATTTTGTCCTCTTCTCACAAACCTTCCACTATTAAACTGTATTCCAGCAAGTGGAAGAGGTTTGCTCTTTGGGCCCAGCAACGAAGTATAGACCCCCTTACCGCCCCAGTACCTCAGGTTTTAGAATTCCTGGCTTTTGTTTTATTTGGGCTCTTCAGTTTCTGCAATTAAAGTCCAACTGGCGGCTATCTCTAATTTTCATGTCTCCTTTGAGCCTTCCTTAATGGCAAACAGGCTTTGTAAATCTTTCCTTAAAGGAGCGTGGCTCCTTCGGCCCCCTATAGCCCATCCTGTGCCCCCTTGGGACCTGAATATGGTTCTAGCTGCTTTAACTGCCCGCCCCTTTGAACCAGTAGCTACTTGTGATATAAAATTTCTATCTTGGAAAACTGCCTTTTTGGTGGCAATAACCTCTGCCAAGCGGGTCTCAGAGCTTCAGGCTCTCTGTTCTAATCCTCCTTATTTGACCTTTCACAAAGACAGAGTGTCCCTCAAGTTTAATCCTCTTTCTTGCCCAAGGTAGCATCCCCTTATGCATTCAACAATCCTTGGAGCTCCTGTGTTGTTTCCCAAATTCTCCAATAGCGCAGAATATATTTTCCATCAGTTGGATGTTCACAGACAACTGCGTTTTTATTTAAGTAGGACCAATCAGACACGAAAGTCAGATCAGCTGTTTGTGTCCTTTGCGGAAAATAGGTTGGGTCAACCGGTGGCTAAAACCACCATAGCCAAATGGATTAAAGATTGCATCTCCTTCATTTATTCACGGTCCGGCAAAGAGCTACCTTTCCCAGTCAGGGCTCATTCTACCAGGGCAGTGGCTACTTCTGTAGCATTTCACTCCAAATTATTGATAGATGATATCTGTGCGGCCGCTACCTGGACTTCTCCACACACCTTAATTTTTCATTACAAGATAGATGTGGCTTCTCGAGGCAGAGTTTTCTTTGGTTCCACAGTTCTCAGGAGTGTTTTCCAATGAGCCACCCGGGATTTAGGTGCTAGGGATGCTGTCCCATCAGTTATGAATGTAGGCGAGATAGGATCCCATTACATCTTTTAGTTATGTACTTACCATAACTTTGGATGTATGGGATCCATCTCGCCTACATTCATATGCTGCCTCCTTCCCCTTCCCATTGGATTTAGAGGGAATGTTGCTACTTACTGAGTTTTTCTCTTGAAGGACTTTAGTTTGTTACAGTTGCTGGTATGTCTCTGTGTCTGGATGTAGGTATGAAAGCGAACAAACAAGATCTGGGGAAGCAGGCGTGGTGCATTCTGGGTTAAGGGGTAGCCCAGCCAATTAGAGACTTCGTTCTAGTATATAGTGGCAGAGTCAGAGCCGATGGATCGGCTCCGAACCCATCAGTTATGAATGTAGGCGAGATGGATCCCATACATCCAAAGTTATGGTAAGTACATAACTAAAAGTTGTATTAGTCTATATTTCCTCATTGCCATATTACATGCATTGCTTCTTTGTATGCATTTGTCCCTCATTGCAAAAATCTTCCACATTTCTACAACAAGAATAGCATTTATTTGGCATTATTTAAATGGCAGCAAAAGTTACTTTAGCTGTGTTGCAGTCAGAGAAGATTTGAACATAAATGATAGAAGCATATATAACCGAACATGAACACACACACACACTTGTTTCCTACCTGAAGCACTCCGCTCGCATAAAGCTCTGCATCTGCCCAGATAGTCCTTCCTTTCCGCTCCACTCGCATAAAGCTCTGCATCTGCACAGTAGTAGAAGTAAGCACCCCAGATAGTAGAAGTAAGCACCCCAGATAGTTAAGTAAAAGAAGCCCAGTCCTTCCCGCTCGCAGAACGTTAAGTCCTTCCCGCTCACACAATTTGAAGAAAACAGCCAGCAGGAAATGTGCATGATGTCCTTCAAGAATGCAACTGCAGTCATAACATATGGGTTGTCCTGCCTCAGGCAGCCCTCGGTCGGCCGGATTCCAAAGTCTGGGTCCGACGTCGGCTGATGTCGCATTTCTCTCCGTCAGAGCGGCTGGAGTATATAAGCATCAGCCGACGCCATCTTCTTCAGTCTTTCTTGCCGCGCGGTGCCCGAAGCAGAAGCAGTTCATAAGTGCCGGTCGGTCAGCTCCTGTATTCTTCGAAACCGAAGTCATCAAAAAAGCTAAGTACCCCGCTGGGGACCTTTTCTTGCCTCAGCCGATGTCAGAAATTACTGAACAAGTAAATAATTGTTTGTCTTGTGGTAAACAAATACCTCATAAGGATTTCCACTCTTACTGCCTCCCTTGCCTTGGCCCAGACCACGACGTCTCGGCCTGTGCCGCCTGTGCTCGCTTCAACAAGCGCACTCTCAGGTGCCAGGCGGAGTTCGCTGAAGACTTTTTCGGCGAAAAATTTGATTATACAATGCCGTCGGAACAACCGACAACGCAGACTCCTAAGAAATGAAAAGACCGGGACTGACATCCTCGGCCCGCGTCTTCCACCGACACCATGCCAAAACTAACCGCGAGTGCTCCGGTTCCCTCTGAGGCGGATATTCCACTGCTCCGAACCGAAGACACCGCATTACCGATACCTCCGATACCGGAGGCCACTCCGACGCCAGTTATTGATTTTCCAACGGATACCGAAACCGAGGAAATGCCCGAGACCATTGCTGTTGATAAGGTCACTCCTGCACGTGGAGCGGCTAGGCCTCCCATGTCTATCAAGGCCTACACACGTGCCAAGGCAGCCAGCAAGTCCAAACATCTTACTGCTAAAACCTTACCTCAGCCTACTCCTGAAACTCAAATCATGTCCATGGCCGCAGATTTAATTTCTCTGATCAGAGGCTCCCAGGCCCATCCTGAGAGAGGATCCCAGCCTCCTCCTGATAAGAGGCCCAGGGTTGAACCCTCTGACCCTCTGCCCTCAGATGAAGATTCTGAGGACTCTGTTCCCTCTGAAAGCCAGGAAGAGCCCTTCCAGACCTATGAGGATTCAGATGCAGAGGACTCCATTCCCTCGGCCTCCCCTCCTGAGGATATTTCTTTTGGGGAAGTTCTGCATTCCGTGAGGGAGCATTTTAAGTGGCAAGGACAGGAATTTTCTGATTCCAGAAAGCGCCTTCGAACCTTCCTCAAAAAACCTCAACACAGACCCTTAGCTATACCTCCTGTGCTTGATGTTTTGGATGACTTCTACTCTGACTCCAGTGTTACCCCTGATACTCTTCCTCCTGCTCCTGTCAAGCCTGACAGATACTATAGGGTCCCAGAAACCCATTCTCATTTATTTAGGGCCCATGCTGTTGATTTAGAAACAATTTCCCAGGGGCCTAAAGGGGTTTCAGCTACCACATCCAAAAATCCTTTGCCTTCCGACAGGGAAGCAAGGTCCTTAAGAGAGATGGGGGAAGAAAGTCTACACCTCCACTACTTTATCTATGAGAGCTCTCAATTGTCTCTTTCACGTGTTTCAATATCAGGATTTCCTGTTAGATGATTTACAGAAAAGTTTGGCCTCTCCTGAACCTTTAGATAGGAAGTCTTTGCAGGAGGCTGTGCATAACTCTCAGCAGGTTAGCAATCATTTTTTACAGTGTGGATATGATGCATTGGAGGCTTCATGTAGGGCAGCTATGACAGGGGCGGTCATTCGTAGACATGCATGGTTAAAAGAACAACCTTTACCAGATCATGTTAAGGCAAAACTTCTTGATGCACCCTTGGAAAAGAACAAGCTTTTTGGAGCTAATGCTAAAGATGTGTTAAAGTCCATTGAGGAAAAAGCCAAGTCAGTACAGACAGTCAAAGATTTCCTCCAGGTTCAGCCCACCAGATTCAGCACGAACTGGCCTTCTAAAAACTGGTCCTTTCCTAATCCTGAAAGATTTCAAAGGGGTAAAAACAGGCGTGGCCGAGGAAGAGGGCAATACAGAGGATCCTACAGGGGACGACAATGGCAACCAGCAAACCAAAGAAGTGACACAAGGGTTTCTTCTGCCCCGCAGGGACAATCTCAATGACTTTCCTCTACTTCCACTGACCAAGGAGCAAACAGAAGCTCCTTTGGGCGGAAAGTTATCTCTGTTTTCAAAAAATTGGCACAAACTGACAAAAGACAAATGGATTTTGGACATTATAGACTACGGCTACAGGTTCCACTTTCATACCTTGCCAAGAAAACAAGGCATGCCAAACCTTCCACAAAATCAGAGGGCAGAGGCTATCGAGCAAATTTCTCTGCTTGCTCAGATCAAAGCAATAGAAAAAGTTCCACAACAAGAACAAGGTCATTCAAGACTGTTCCTTGTTCCAAGAAAAGAAACTCAATGGAGACCAATACTGGACTTGTCCGCTCTAAACACTTTTCTTATAGTACCAAAGTTCAAAATGTTGACTTTACAGCAACTCCTTCCCATGCTGGGCAAGGGGTCTTGGCTGATTACTCTGGACCTCAAGGAGGCATACCTGCATGTCCCTATCAGACACAGCTACAGAAGATACCTCAGATTTCTTGCAGGGCCAGAGCATTATCAATTCTCAGCATTGCCATTTGGCTTATCTACTGCGCCCAGAGTATTCACGAAATGCCTGGCATCAGTAATTGCTCATTGCAGGCTCCAGGGGATTCAAATCTACCCATACCTGGACGATTGCCTCATACAAGCGGACAACAAACTAACCTTGACAAAAAACTTGAATTATGTCATACACTTGCTACAGGCTCTGGGATACACAGTCAACTTTCAAAAGTCAAGACTTCAGCCATCCCAGCAAATAACCTTCTTAGGAGCCAAACTAGACACCGCCTCTCAAATGGCTTACCTGACAGAAGACCAGCAAAAGAAGTTAACTCATTACTTCAAAAGTTTAGCAAAGCTCACCCAGATGACTGCAAGGAGTTTCCTACAAGCCCTGGGTTACATGGCATCCTGCATTCTCTTGGTCCCACTAGCAAGACTACACATGAGAAAGCTTCAGTGGTACTTAAAAAGCTTATGGTCTCAACACAGCAACAACCTAGAAGCAATTATTCCACTCATTCCATGTCTACAAAAGGAATTTATATGATGGGCCACAGTAAGCCAGTTAAACACAGGCATGTCATTCAAAAAACCTCAGATAACACAGACAGTGACCACAGACGCCTCAGACCTTGGATGGGGGGCGCACATGGAGGGCAGATGTATTCAAGGGCAATGGTCCCCAAAGGAAACACATCTGCATATCAACCAAAAAGAAATGCTAGCAGTAATGCATGCCATCGAGGCCTTTGGACAACAACTTCAACAAGGCCACCTACTAATACGGACAGACAACACCACTGTGATGTGGTACATAAACAAGCAGGGGGGCACTCATTCTTACCCCCTTTGCAGACTGACAATGAATCTTTGGGAAAAATCACTGGGTCTAAACATACAGCTATAATCCCAGTTTGTTCCAGGCAAAGACAATGTTCTGGCGGACAGTCTAAGCAGAAATTTCCTAGACCCCCATGAATGGAGGCTACATCCAGACATCTTTATACGACTCACCTCGACATGGGGCAGGCCGGACGTGGACCTATTTGCCTCCCACCACAATCATCACTTAAAAAAGTTCTGCTCAAGGACATATCATCCACAAGCATGGAAAGTAGATGCCCTCTCATTCAACGGGAGCTCCCTAATAATTTATGCATTTCCACCCCTGCCACTGATGACCACAGTGTTATTAAAGATCAAGGCAGAGCAACCGAAGGGGATCCTAATAGCTCCAGACTGGCCAAGACAACACTGGTACCCACTACTACGGAGCATATGTCACAACAAAAAGTGGGCCCTTCCACAATGGCCCCAACTTTTGACTCAACACAACTTCAGGACTGTTCATCCCAGCATACAGACTCTACAGTTAACAGCTTGGGAAATCCCATAAATAACCTCAATTTACCTCTCTCAAAGGAAGTTCAGTGGATACTAACAGAAGCCCGCAGACCATCCACCAGAAAGGCTTACTCAGCCAAATGGAAAAGATTCAGCATTTGGAATACCAACAAGGGTCATGATGCATCACTTTTGAGCATCCCTCTCATTTTGGAATACTTGGCAGATATGTTACATAACAGACTCTCATACTCTTCCATAACAATACATGCTTCAGCTATCTCAGCTAGATACAACACTGACCCACCTGTGTTTTCACATCCTTTGCTAAGGTAATTTCTTAGAGGAATCAAGAATATAAAGCCCCCAAGAAAGGCACCAGTACCAGCTTGGGACCTCAATTTTGTCCTAGAAAAATTGACTTTACCTCCCTTCGAGCCAGCAGCTTCTGTGGAGTTACAATTTCTTTCCTGGAAGACAGCTTTCCTGCTGGCCATAACCTCAGCAAGAAGGGTTTCGGAATTACAGGCCTTAATGGCAATACCACAGTTCATAACTTTTCACAGAGACAGGGTCTCCCTACGAACCAGCCCTACTTTTCTGCCAAAAGTGGTATCCAGGGTTTCTTTAAATCAAGCAATTCACCTGCCTACTTTCTTTCCCAATCCTGAGAACAAAGGGTAATGACTGTTACATACCTTGGACATACACAGACAACTTCGCTACTACCTAGACAGAACCAAGACCAGTAGGAAGTCTGATCAGCTTTTTGTAGCTTACGCCCCTGGAATACAAGGAAAAGCAATTTCCAAACAGACATTTTCAAAATTGATTGGACATTGCATCAGATTCTGTTATTCCTTCCATGGAAAGTGTGTGCTAGCCAATGTCAGACCACACTCCACCAGAGCTACAGCCACCTCTACAGCTTTTTTAAGAGGGGTGCCTACAAAAGACATTCTAGAAGCTGCTACATGGAGCTCCGTGCATACATTTTCCAAACACTACAACCTCCCTTTATATTCCAGATCCAGAGCAGGCTTTGCTTCGGCAGTCCTGCAGGGATTGATAGCTACACCATCCTTTTCCTAGAGCATACCACCTCCCCCAGCTAAGCTATGGTATTCAACCCATATGTTATGACTGCAGTTGCATTCTTGAAGGACATAGTACAGTTTTGTACCTACCATAAATGTAGATGTCCGATAGATATGCAACTGCAGTCGGGTTTTCCCTCCCTCCTTCCCCTCTATGCCTTGGGTCCACTCCTCTCCCTGTTATCCTTAGCTGGGGATATCTGTTATGGTGTATCTGTTTATTGCTTATTTATTGTCTGGAAACCTATTTTTGTCTTCCACTTTGATTACAGCCTTCATTGGAGGGCACCTGGCATCTGGGGCAAGAAACACTGAAGAAGATGGCGTCGGCTGATGCTTATATCTGCTCTGACGGAGAGAAATGCAACATCAGCCGACGTCGGACCCAGACTTTAGAATCCGGCCGACTGAGGGCTGCCTGAGGCAGGACAACCCATATGTTATGACTGCAATTGCATATCTATCGGACATCTACATTTATGGTAGGTACAAAACTGTACTTTTTCTAAAGTGCATTTATATATTTACAGTTTTATATATATATATATTTTTGCTCCCCATTTGAGGGGCACCTGATATCTGGGGCAAGAAAAACTGATTAAATGGCGTTGGCTACATGTTTTATACCCCTGACGACCTGATGTCATGGAAGAGGAGACAGCAACTGACGCAGGACTCAAGACTTTGTTATTCAGGCCGACTGAGGGAAACCTGCCAGCAGATTA
Organism: Protopterus annectens; assembly: GCF_019279795.1. Lineage (NCBI taxonomy): Eukaryota > Metazoa > Chordata > Ceratodontiformes > Protopteridae > Protopterus > Protopterus annectens. The sequence goes on from NC_056747.1 coordinate 1,367,004,926, forward strand.
CCCAAATGTAATGACTGCAACAGTGAATACACTCAAACATCTACATTTATGGTAAGTGTACACAACTGTACTTTCTGACACCAGTCATTGGTCTCAGTGAGGCCTTTCTGTAGGATATCAACATCACTTGGGAACTTAGTTATGGCTCCCAACTTGCAATCGTCTCAGAACTTTGTCAGCCAGAGTCCCTTCGTGTTGGCCTGAACTTCATAGAAGTAGATACCTAACATGAAAGGACCCAGGACCAAACCCTGTGGGACTCCACTTGTGACTGGTTGACAGTCTGACTTGGAGTCAGCTAGTTTCACACTGTGGGTTCTATCTGTGAGCCAGTTTACAACCCACCTAGTGATATAGGGATTGATGCCTAGCTTAGTGAGCTTTTCTATGATTCCTGAGTGGGGATGGCATCAAAGGCCTTGGCCAGATCAGGGTAGGCTGTGTGAACCACCTTGCCTTCATCCACAGCTCTGGTGACGGACTCAAAGAAGTTGACCAGGTTGAGCAGGCATAATCTACCCTTCACAAAACCAAACTGTGTTGGATCCAGAGTTTGGCGGTTCCTTATATCTTTGTTTATTAGGTCAATGATGGTGCATTCCATAGCTTTGCATATCAGACTTGTCAGGCTAATGGGGGCGATAGTTCCCAGGGTCTGTAGTCGCTCCTCCTTTGTGGAGAGGAATGACTGTAGCAGTGCGCCATTCGGTAGGGGCAAAGCCTGAGGTGAGGCTGATTGAACAGGGCACACAGGTGAGGTGCCAGTTCACTCTGTAGTTCATGTAGAAAACAGCCAGGGATGTTGTCAGGTCCTGTAGCAGCTGTGTTCTTGGCCTTGGACAGTGCTGTTTTAACCTGGGCAGCAGTAATACTGGGTGCCTGGCAATCTACTGATATTGTGATTGGTCCTTTGGTGGGGGAGAGAGGGGTAAAGTTGGAACTGAATCTGTCTGCCAGTATATTGGCAATATCTGTTGGCTCTGTATAGAAGGTGTCATTGTGCAACAGCTCAGAGGAAATCTGGTTATTGCCATGGAGATTCTTTACATTATTATAAAAGGCCTTGTGGTTGTCTTTATTATCTGCTGCAATTCTGTTTTCATAGCTAGCTTTAGAGGATTTGATGAGGAATCTCAACTTTTTTTTTGTTGAGGCTGATAAGGGAGTTTTTCCAGTCTTGGGACTTCACCTTATTTCTCATCAGATTACTTCAAGGATGCATCTACAGTCAATCACATATGGGTTGTCCTGCCTCGGGCAGCCCTTCGGTCGGCCGGATTCCAAAGTCTGGGTCCGGCGTCAGCTGATGTCGCACTTTCCCCGTCAGAGCGCCTGGGGTATAAAAGCATCAGCCGGCGCCATCTTCCCCAGTCTTTCTTGTCGCGTGGTGCCCGAAGCAGAAGCAGTTCGCAAGTGCCGGTCGGCCAGCTCCTGTAATTCAGCTACCGAAGACTTCAAAAAGCTAAGTACCCCGTTGGGGACTCTCTAGTACCCCGTTGGGGACTCTTTCTTGCCTCAGCCGATGTCAGATAAAGTTAATAATTGTTTAACTTGTGGGAAACAAATACCTCATAAGGATTTCCACTCTTACTGCCTCCCCTGCCTAGGCCCAGACCACGACGTCTCTGCCTGTTCAGCCTGTGCTTCCTTCAACCGACGCACTCTTAGACGTCGGGCAGAGTTTGCAGAGGAATTTTTTGGGGCTAGTTTTTCGTATAAGATGCCGTCGGAGACTCCGACTTCTCATTTAGTTAAGAAACGGAAGGACAACGACCGACACACGCGGGCCGCGGTTTCGGCTGAAACCACGGCCAGGCCTACCGCGAGTGTCTCGGTCTCGGCTGAAACAGAGTCCTTGGTACTTCCAATTACCGAAACCGCTCAACCGACTACCTCTGTCCCGGAGGCCCTGGATGAGTCTGTTACGGAGTTTCCAACAGAAACTGGTGTCCTGGAACCTTTTGACACCATTCCTTTAGACAAATCTACACCAGCACGTGGTGCAGCCAGGCCTCCTGCATCCATGTCCATTAAGGCATTCGCTGCTAAACTCTCAAAAGCTTTGCCTCCCAAGGTTATCCCTCAGGGACCCTCTACTGGTTCACTTAGCAGAGGATCTTATTTCTTTAATTAGGGGTTCTCAACCTCATCCGGACAGGGGCTCTCAACCTCCTCCAGACAAAAGGCCCAGGGTTGAGCCCTCTGATCCCCACTCCTCAGATGAGGCCTCTGATGGCTCTAATCTCTCGGACCACCAGGAGGAGGCTTTTTCGGCCTACGAGGATTCTGATGCAGAGGAATCTATTTCCTCGGCCTCCCCTCCTGAAGAGTTTTCCTTTGGAGAGACACTACACACCATGAGAGAGCATTTCCAATGGCAGGGCCAGGAATTCTCTGATTCCAGGAAAAGATTAAGGACCTTTTTACATTTGCCTCAGCATAGACCTTTAGCTATTCCACTGCTAAAAATCCTCTCTCCTCTGAAAGGGAGTCCAGAGCTTTAGAGAGATGGGGTAAAAAAGTGTATACTTCTGCTACTCTTTCTATGAGGGCATTAAATTGTCAATTTCATATGATACAGTACCAAGAGTATTTGTTAGATGAATTGCATAAAAAACTGTCTTCACCTGACCCCCTAGACCGCAAGTCATTTCAGGATCTGGTACATAACTCACAACAGGTTAGCAACCATTTCTTGCAATGTGGTTGTGATGCATTGGAAGCTTCATGTAGGTCAGCTATGACTGGCGCAGTCATACGTAGGCATGCTTGGCTGAAGGAACAATCTCTGCCAGACCATGTTAAAGCAAAGCTGCTGGATGCTCCTCTGGAAAAGCAAAAGTTATTTGGCTCCACGGCTCAGGAGGTCTTAAAGAAATTTGTAGAAAAGGCAAAATCCGTACAAACAGTCAAAGATTTTCTCCAAGTACAACCACCAAGATTCAGCAGGAATTGGCCTTCCAAGAATTGGTCCTTTCCAGACACAGAGAGGTTTCAGAGAGGCAAGAACAGGCATGCCAGAGGTAGAGGGCAAGCTAGAGGCTCCTACAGAGGACGTCAATGGCAGCCTCCCAACCAGAGAGGTAGTGCAGGTCCTTCAACTGCTGCACAAGGACAGGCTCAATGACTTTACTTTGACACCGCCAACCAGGGCTCAGTTGGAAGCACCTTTGGGCGGAAAGCTTTCTTTATTCTCAGAAAATTGGCACAGTATTACAAGGGACAAATGGGCACTACAAATAATAGACAAAAGGATACAGGTTTCATTTCCACACATTGCCAAAAAGAAAGGGCATGCCAGACCTGCCACCGAATCAAAGGGCAGAGGCTTTGAAACAAATTTCCAGCTTAATACAAATGAAAGCTATAGAAAAGGTTCTTCTCTCAGAACAAGGCCAAGGATTTTATTCCAGGCTTTTCCTTGTTCCAAGAAAAGAAAAACAATGGAGGCCTATTCTCGACTTGTCCGCACTGAATACTTATCTCATTGTGCCAAAGTTCAAAAAGCTGAGTCTACAGCAGCTCCTTCCCATGCTGGGCAAGGGGTCTTGGCCGGTAACTCTAGACCTCAAGGAGGCATACCTGCATGTCCCTATCAGACAAAGTTGCAGAAGACACACCAGATTTCTTGCAGGGTCAGAGCATTATCAATTCTCAGCATTGCCCTGTGGCTTATCTACTGCGCCCAGAGTATTCACGAAATGCCTGGCATCAGTAATTGCACACTGCAGACTTCAGGGGATTCAAATATACCCATATCTGGATGACTGCCTTATACAAGCGGACAGCCAGCAAACTTTGGTAAAACACTTGAATTATGCCATCCACCTACTCCAGGCCTTGGGATATACAGTCAACTTTCACAAATCAAGACTTGTTCCATCCCAAAGAATAACCTTTCTGGGTGCAGATCTAGATACAACCACCCAAATGGCCTTCCTCACAGAAGAAAAACAAAGCCAACTACCAGATTACTTCAAAAATCTGACAAGACAAACCCAGCTGACTGCAAGGAAAATCCTGCAGGCCCTGGGTTACATGGCTTCTTGCATCCTTCTGATTCCACAAGCAAGACTACATATGAGGAAACTACAATGGTACCTAAGGAGTTTATGGACTCAGCACAGTCACAGCCTGGAAACCTTAATACCACTCATTCCATGCCTTCAAAAGGAATTTCTGTGGTGGGCTCAAGCAAGCCAAACAGGGGTCTGCCTTTCAGCAAACCAATAGCCAGCCAAACCATTACAACAGACGCTTCAGACCACGGATGGGGAGCGCACATGGAGGGCAGATGCATTCAAGGTCTATGGTCACAAAAAGAGCTACGCATGCACATAAACGAAAAGGAAATGCTGGCAGTGATACATGCAGTCGAAGCCTTCAAACCCTTTCTGCATCATGGCCATCTGCTTATAAGGACAGACAACACCACGGTTATGTGGTACATAAACAAGCAAGGAGGCACCCATTCCTATCCTCTTTGCAGGCTGGCAATGAATCTATGGGAACTTTCCTTGAAACTCAATATACAGCTACAATCCCAGTTTGTGCCAGGGAAAGACAATATACTGGCGGACAGCTTAAGCAGAAATATCATGGATGCACACGAATGGATGCTGCACCCAGACATCTTTCTACAGATAACACAATCGTGGGGGAGGCTGGACTTTGATCTTTTTGCCTCCCCCCACAATCATCAACTGAAGAAATTCTGCTCAAGGACATACCACCCACAAGCATGGAAAGTGGACGCCCTCTCTTTCAGCTGGAGAACTCTTAACAGTGTATGCATTCCCACCTCTCCCATTAATAACCAAGGTTTTACTGAAGATCAGGACAGAGCAGCCAAAAGTGATTCTGATAGCTCCGGACTGGCCAAGACAGCACTGGTACGCACTCTTAAAGAGCATGTCACGCACGAAACCATGGCCTCTTCCTCTATGGCCACTTCTACTGACACAGCACAATTACAAAACTCTGCATTCCAACCTGAAAACCTTGCAACTAACAGCCTGGAAAATATCTTGACTCCTCCTCAGGGCAAGCTATCCCAGAGAGTGAAAGATATTATTATGGAAGCTCGCCGGCCTTCCACAAGAAAGGCATATTCAGCAAAATGGAAAAGATTCCACATTTGGAACACCACAAAGGGCCTAGATGTGGCAGTGATGAACATGGCACATATCCTGGAATACTTGGCAGAAATGTTCCACAATGGTCTGTCTTACTCTTCCATTAAAATTCATGCTTCAGCTATTTCAGCAGAGTACAATACTGATCCACCTGTCTTCTCTCATCCTGTCCTAAGACAGTTTCTAAGAGGAATCAAAAACATCAATCCTCCAAGGAACCCACCTCTACCTACTTGGGACCTTAACTTCGTGTTGGAAAAACTAACACTGCCTCCCTTTGAACCAGCATCTGCAGAACTACATTTCTTGTCTTGAAAGACTGCTTTCCTTCTGGCCATAACCTCAGCAAGAAGAGTATCTGAGTTACAGGCCCTTATGGCAGTACAGCCATTTCTTATTTTTCATCAGGACAGTTTCATTGAGAACCAATCCTACATTTTTGCCAAAGGTGGTATCCAGGGTTTCATTAAATCAAGCTATTCACTTGCCTACCTTCTTTCCAAATCCACAAAACAAAGGGGAGAAACTTCTTCACACCCTGGACATACACGGACAGTTGCGCTACTACTTGGACAGAACTAATGGTTACAGAAAAACTGACCAGCTGTTGGTAGCTTATGCTGCTGGTACACAAGGAAAAGCAATTTCCAAACAGACAATTTCAAAATGGATAGGGAATTGCATTTGTTTTTGTTACTCCTTTCATGGAAAAACTGTGCCAGCTAACATTAGACCTCATTCCACGAGAGCCACAGCCACCTCCACAGCCTTCTTAAGAGGGGTGGCTACCAAGGACATTTTAGAAGCTGCTACATGGAGCTCCGTGCATACATTTGCCAAGCATTACAATTTACCTTTATATTCCAGATCCAGAGCAGGCTTTGCTACGACAGTCCTGCAGGGCATTTTAGCTACACCATCCTTTACATAGTTCCTCCACCCCAGATTGGCTATGGTATTCTACCCATATGTGATGACTGCAGATGCACCCTTGAAGGACATAGTACAGTTTTGTACCTACCATAAATGTAGATGTCCGATAGGTATGCATCTGCAGTCAGGTTTACCCTCCCTCCTTCCCCTCTGCGGTATTTCTTGGCTACTTACCCCTCTTATAGCCAGCTGGGGTAATCTGTTATGGTGTATTTGTTTTTATATTATTGTGCATGTTTGGATTTTTAAATGCATCTCTCCAAATTTAGCCTTCCTTAGAGGGCACCTGGCATCTGGGGCAAGAAAAACTGAGGAAGATGGCGTCGGCTGATGCTTTTATACCCCAGGCGCTCTGACGTCGGGGAAAGTGCGACATCAGCCGATGTCGGACCCAGACTTTGGAATCCGGCCGACCGAAGGGCTGCCTGAGGCAGGACAACCCATATGTGATGACTGCAGATGCATACCTATCGGACATCTACATTTATGGTAGGTACAAAACTGTACTTTTCCTCCTACTGTTGTAAAGTGTGTTTGACAGGGGACAACAAGATTGGCTTCCTTTTTTTGGAGGAGAGCATCTTGGTTCTATTGGGTATGGCAAGATCCATGCATTGTTGGACGTGTTCACACAGGGCATTAGTGTATGATTCGGCAGTCAAGCATTTGTTCTCCAATTGCATGAGTGCCGTGAAGTTAGCCGGCTTTGTTTTTAGGAGCCCAAAGTTAGCTTTGGAGAAGTTTTTCATGGTGGTTACCTTTGCGGGGGGGGGGGGGTTCCAAGGTGATTTAGTTTGTGGTCTGATCTAACCAGGGAGGAGTTGACTATTGCTACAGAGCAACGGTCACAGCCATGTTAGTAATGACCAAGTCAAGGATGTTGCTACCTGTAGTGGGGGTAAGAATGAGCTGGTCCAGGGCATTGGAATTAATGAATTCCAGGAAACGTTGGGCAAGTGTATTGGTACACGAGTAGTTTTCTTAGTTAATGGAGGAGTAGTTGAAGTCGCCCAGTGTGAAAGTGTTAGGTTGGACCCTAATATTCTTCAGGGTGTTTAGGAATGTGGAGTGTTAGTCTTGGGTCATGGTTGGGTACCTATAGCAGGCTATGACCTGAATCGCTGTCTTACCAAATGTTAGCTGCACCTGAAATATCTTTGATGCGTCATGTTGGGCTACCAGTCTGGAGGTGCGCGCATCCGTTACGAATACGGAAACACCACTGCCTTTGGAGCTTTGGTCCAAGTTCTGGGGCTGAAAGGTATGGAATGATTTATAGCCTGGTAGTGCAGGGGTGCTGTTTGCTGCCTTGAACCAGGTCTCTGTTACAGCACAAATGTCATTGTTCTCCATTTTAAGGAGTGCTTCGAGCAAGTGCATTTTGAGATTTAGACTTCTAGCATTGAGCAGCATGACTCTCAGATTGCATTTGTTTGTAGCTGTTACAGTGGTAATTTGGTGGTTGGAACTTTGCCTAAAAAGGCACGATAGGGGTGGCAAGAGCCTTGGCTAGTATCCGGAAGCCCACGAGTGACAGATGCAGGCCATCTCTGGCAAAGCATCTAGATCTGTCAGTCATGTCATCCCAGGCAGACAGATATTGGATCCCCTTAGAATGACACCAGAAACTTAGCCAGTTGTTGAAATCAATCATTTTCTGCTTGTACTGTGGTATCATTCTGGGTGATGGTAGAAGGCTGCTCAGGGGTAGGGTCATACCCGTCTGGGCTACATAATCCGAGAGCTCATTCATGTCTCTTCATGTAGTCCAGGGAGGTGCATCTCGGGTCATTCACACCCACATGTACAATGACAGAGTCTTATTTGTACCTGTTTTTGAGGGAACTGAGTGCATGCGTTATGTGGCGCATCCTGGCACCTGACTGTTACTTTCTCCTTATTCAACCTGGTGAGTGGGGACATCAGTGTGCCTCACTATCGAGTCACCTATGACTAGTGTGTTGAGCATGCTTTTTTTAATACCCGGAAAGGAAGGTCCATGGAGGCCAATTCTAGACCTCTCTCGCTTCAACCCCTTCCTAAAAGTCCCTACTTTAGGATGGTGTCCATACCCCCTGTTTCCACTCATCCTTCACAAGGGTTCATATGGTAACCCTGAACATAAAGGATGCTTACCTTCAAATACCTCTAAAGCCCGCCTTCAGGAAATATCTCAGGATGTTCATTGTGTTTCACTGTTGCAGTCATTACTCTTGGGTTATCTTGCTGGCAGGCTACCCTCAGTCGGACAGAATTCCAAAGTCTAGGTCCGGCGTCGGTTGCTGTCACCTCTTCCCTGACGTCAGTGCACCAGGGGTATAAAAGATGCAGCAGACGTCATTTTCTTCAGTCTTTCTTGCCACGCGGTGGCCGAAGCAAAAGCAGTTCGCAAGTGCCGGTCGGCCGACTCCTGAGATTTTCAGAATTTCAGAACCGAAGTCTTCATTAAAGCTAAGTACCCCGTTGGGGAAACTTTTTTCTTGCTCCAGACCGATGTCAGAAAAAGTTAACAATTGTATTTTTTGTGGGAAGCAAATACCTCTAGGATTTTCACTCGTACTGTATTCCTTGCCTAGGCCCTGATCACAACATTGCTAGCTGTCGGTTTTGTGCTAGATTTAACCAACGCACTATCAAGCGTCTGTTCGATTTTGCATTTCATTACTTTGGCCGAAGATTTAATTATATAATGCCGTCGGAACAGCCGACAACCGGAGTATACAAAAAACGCAAGGACAAGGATAGGCACCCGAGGTCCAAAACCGACGACGAAGCCTCTACTAGGCCAGTTGCCGGTTCTCCAGTTCTCAGTGAGGCACTTTCGCAACCCCTGGCGCCCGCTACCGACTCTCACGTGGAGCTGACTGGGCCTCTGGAAACTCAAGGTATTGGACACTCGAAAATCACTCCCTCAGATGGGTCCGGAGCCGCTGAGCAGGCATCTGCTTCTGAGGGTGTCTTCAGACCTACACAACTATGTATTAAACCATCTTCAGCTTCAAAGACAAAGACTAAAGCAGCTCTAAAGACCAAGAAACAAGTACAGCATTCTCCTACTCGTACTTCCATGCCTAAAAAACAGATGCTCAAAATGTCCTAAGACCTAATTACTTTGATCAGGGGCTCACATCCCCCTCTTGATAAGAGGCCTAGGCAAGAGACAGAGTATGATTCTTCTGATCAGGTATCTATTTCCTCTGATTCCTCTTCTGAACAGGATTACTCCATGCTTCCGTATGAGGATTCTGATGCTGAAGAATCCATTCCTTCAGCCTCTCCTCTTGAGGACTATTCTTTTGGGGAAACACTGCATACTATGAGGGAGCATTTCCACTGGGAGAGCCAGGATTATTCTGAATCTAAGAAAAGGCTCAGAGACTTTCTGCTTCTTCCTCAGCACAGACCCCTTGCTATTCCACCTGTTCTAGACATTGTAGATGATGTATTTTCAGAGTCCGGTCTGTTCCCTGACTCTTTACCCCCTGCACCTGCTAATCCAGACAGATACTGCAGGGTCCCAGATTCTCATAAATACCTATATAAAACCCCGCTGCTTTGGGATTCTACCCAAGAGTAATGACTGCAACAGTGAAACATGATGAACATAGTACAGTTGTGTACCTACCATGAATGTAGGTGTTCGAGTGTATTCACTGTTGCAGTCCAGGTTACCCACCATCCCCCTTCTCTTTGCTGGGACTTATCTGCACTTCTCTATCCTATACAACCTTTTTGGTGTATTTGCTTGTAGACGAAATGTTAATTTTGTGCATGCATTTCTTATTGGCATATTTTTCAGCCTACCTATTTGGGGCACCTGACATCTAGGGCAAGAAAAACTGAAGAAAATGGCGTCAGCTGCATCTTTTATACCCCTGGCGCACTGATGACAGGGAAGAGGCAACAGCATCCAACGCTGGACCTAGACTTTGGAATTCTGGCCGACTGAGGGTAGCCTGCCAGCAGGATAACCCAAGAGTAATGACTGCAACAGTGAATACACTCAAACATATACATTTATGGTAGGTACACAACTGTACTTTTCAGATGTTTTTCGTGTTTCACTGTTGCAGTTATCACACTTGGGTTATATCTGCCTGCAGGTATCCCTCAGTCGGCCCTAATACCAGAATTTTGGGAATGTTCTTCATCTCACATTGCTGCAGTCCTGACACTTGGGGTAGTCCGCTGTCCCAGTCGGCCCGAATACCAAAGTATAAGGCTGACGTCGGTCAAGGCGCATTAGTCTGACGTCAGGACGTCAGGGTACAAATGTGCATGACCGACGTCATTTCCTCTGTCTTTTTTGCCGCATGGTCCGATGCAGAAGCAGTTTTGCAAGTGCAGGTTGGCGTTCTGAGATTTTCCGAAGTCGGAGTTTCAGACCAAATCCAAGTTGGCTAAGTACCCCGTTAGAATATTTTTGTTTTTCTTGCCTCAGTATTTTACGGATGTCAGAAAAAGTGAATAACTGTATTTCTTGTGGGAAACAGATACCTCATAGGGATTACCATACCTTGTGTATACCTTGCTTAGGGCCTGAGCACGACGTTGTTGGCTGTCGCTCTTGTGCTAGATTTAACAAATGCACTATAAATAGAAGATTAGATTGTGCCAGGTTAGTTTTTGGGAAGCGGTGTAATTATAAAATGCCGTCGGATGCTCCGGCGCCGCTTCAAAAACGCAAGGACAAAACAGCAAAGCCTAGGCTGGAAGAACCGTCCGTCGGACGTCGGTTCTTTAGAGGCTCGTGGAGCCAGTGGTTCAGCCAGAAATTTCTTTGGAATCCCAGGGAGAGACTTTATTACTGCAAGATGTGACCTCTCAGGAGGTAGGCCAGGCGGAAGGGCTTCTCAGGTAGCTGTTCTTCCCTCCTTCCTAAGGTGGTTAGGCCCTCCTGCTATTTCCAAGGCTTCTCCCAGGGGCAGGCCAGGTTTTGTTTCAGGTGTTACCCCTAGTTCTTCAGGGTCTGTACCTAAGAAGCATATGCTTAAGATGGCAGAAGATGTGATTACAATGATTAGAGGTTCTATGCCCCCTCCTGATAAGAGGCCTAGGGTGGAACCTGAGCTTGGGAGTTTTGAGCAGTGTTCGGATGCTTCTGAGTCTTCGGCTGAAGACTTGCAGGAGTATTCCCTTACTCTGATTCTGATGTAGATGATTCTACTCCTTCTGCTTCTCCTCCTGAGGATTTTTCATTTTCAGAGACTCTTCATTCCATGAGGGAGCATTTTAAATGGGAAGGTCAGGATTTCTCTGATTCCAGGAAAAGGCTTAGGGAATTTTGTTTCTACCCCAGCATAGGCCTTTAGCTATACCTCCTGTTCTAGATGTGGTGGAGGATGTTTTTGCAGAGGCTTCTCTGAACCCTGATTCTTTGCCTCCTGCTCCAGTTAAACCGGATAGATATTATAGGGTGCCTGAAGCTCATAAGTATCTTTTTAAGAGTCCTAGGGCAGACCCAGAAACTGTTTCACAGGGGCCTAAAGGTGTTAAGGCTTCTGTTGTTAAAAATCCTGTTCCTCCGGATAAAGAGGCAAGGGCTTTGGATAGATGGGGAAAGAAAGTGTATACTTCTTCCACTTTGGCCATGAGGGCTTTGAATTGCCAGTTTCACATGTTGAAATACCAAAATTATCTCCTTTCACAATTAAAGTCTAAGGTGGATGCTTTGGCGGAAGGTATTGAGTGTAAAGAGTTGCAGGATTTAGTTCATGTTTCTGAACAGGTGGGTAAGCATTCTTTGCAATGTGGTTTTGATGCTGTGCAGGCCTCTTGGAGGGTGGCTGCCACTGGTTCGGTTCTTCGCAGGCACGCCTGGCTGAGGGATCAGAATTTAGCTGAGCATGTGAAGACAAGGATTTTAGATGCTCCTTTACAATCTGATGTGTTGTTTGGTTCGCCTGTGGAAGCAGTTCTAAAGAAAATGGAAGACAAGGCTAAGTCTATGCAGACTGTTAAAGATTCTTTGCAGGTTCAGCCTCCGAAGTTTAGTAGAAATTGGCCTACCAAGGGGTGGACATATCCTGCTTATGATTCCCAGTCTAGGGGTAGGTCTAGACGTGGTAGGGGCAGAGCTCAAGGTTCTTTTAGGCCTAGAACAGGGAGTTCACCTGCTCAGTCTTCTGGTGAGGGCAGGGGTCAGTCCTTTCGTAAACAGACCCAATGACCTGCCTTTTCAGCTGCCAGAATCTTCTCGTCTGGCAGCACCTTTGGGAGGAAGGTTGGCACTTTTCAAAGAAAACTGGAGTTTAATTACCCAAGACAGATGGGTTTTGGATATCATTCACCACGGTTACAGGTTTTATTTCCATACCTTGCCTCCTTTCAAAGGCATGCCAGACATTCCTCCTCTACAAAGAAAAGAGGCTCACAAGCAAATTTCTCTGTTACTCCAAATAGGGGCCATTCAGCCGGTTCCTGTGCCAGAAAGGGGCCTAGGATTTTATTCTCGCCTGTTCCTAGTACCAAAAAGGGGAACACGTGGAGACCAATTTTGGATTTATCTATCCTCAACACTTATCTGGACATTCCCAAGTTCAAAATGTTGGCGTTACAACAGCTTTTACCTCTGCTGGGAAAAGATCACTGGATGGTAACTTTAGATCTCAAGGAGGCTTACCTTCATGTGCCTATCAGACTAAGTTGCAGGAAGTATCTGCGTTTTCGAGCTGGGAATTCCCATTATCAGTTCTCTGCATTGCCCTTTGGCTTATCTACTGCCCAGAGTATTCACAAAAGTTCTGGCTCCAGTGATAGCTTACTTCAGGCTAAAAGGAATACAAATCTATCCTTACTTGGACGACTGCCTGATTCTGGCTCAAGAAAAGGAAGACCTTTTTCAGCATTTGGAATATGTGATAGCAGTGCTAAGATGCCTAGGGTATTCTGTGAACGAAATAAAGTCCAGTCTAGTACCCTCTCAAGACATGTGCTTTCTGGGTGTGAGACTGAATACAGCAACCCAGATGGCCTTTTAACCCCGGACAAACAAAAGAATCTTTCTCTTTACTTCCATCAACTATCTCATCAGTCCGGGCTGACTGCAAGGACAGTCCTTCAAGCCTTAGGGTTCATGGCATCTTGTATTCTGGTACTTCCCAATGCCAAACTGCATATGAGGAAGCTACAATGGTATCTCAAAAATGTATGGACACAGCACTGCCAGGATTTGGACACTGTCATTCAAATAATACCTTGCATTCAAAAGGAATTTTTGTGGTGGGCTCAGGAATGTCACCTAAACAAGGGACTCTCTGTGACCCGGCCAGAGGCGAGTCAGATTCTAACGACAGATGCCTCAGACACAGCTTGGGGAGCTCATCTGAATGGAAAGTGGATACAAGACAAGTGGCCTGCCAGACTGCAGCATCTACATATCAACATGAAGGAGATGTTAGCAGTCCAGTTTGCATTACTGGCTTTCAAGGATTTACTTCTTCCGGGGCAGGTGTTGATTCTAACAGACAACACAACTGTCATGTGGTACATCAACAAACAAGGGGAACACATTCTTATCCTCTATGCAGGCAAGCAATGATTTTGTGGGAGACTGCGTTAAGCTTGCAACTGAATCTTCAAGCAAGGCTTCTGCCAGGAGCACAGAACTCCTTAGCAGATGTGTTGAGCAGGCAAATCATGGAACCCCACCAGTGGAAACTGGATCTTCATGTATTTCAGACATTGACAGTGTCCTGGGGAACTCCAGACATAGATCTGTTCGCTTCTCCACTAAACCACCAGCTGCCAAAGTTTTGCGAAAAGGTTTCATCACACAGCCTGGAAAGTGGATGCTCTTTCTTTCAGTTGGAAAAATCTTCATGTGTATGCCTTTCCACCTCTGCCTCTCCTCCCAAAGGTACTCTAAAGGTCAGACAAGACAAGCCAAGGATGATTTTGATAGCTCCAGATTGGCCTCGGCAGCACTGGTACCCATTGCTGAGGAGTCTGGTAAGGAAGCCTCCATGGCCCTTACCTTTGATTCCACACCTATTGTCTCAGAAGGACGGCATCTACTCAATGTCAAGCTTCACTCTCTTCATCTAACAGCCTGGCATATTCTGTTTTGAACCATAGCAGGTCTCAGCTTCCTCAACAAGTTTTGAATGTGATTATGGAAGCCAGAAGGCCTAGTACAAGGAAAGTGTACGAGGAAAATGGAAGAGATTTTTATTTTGGTGTACAGCAAAGGATTTGGATGTTTCTGAGCCAAATTTGAGTGTGGCTCTTCAATATCTTACTGAGTTATTGGACAAAGGTTTGTCTTTCTCTTCCATTAAGATTCATGCTGCAGCAATTTCAGCTCACTATGATTGTGACCCACCATTGTTTTCTCATCCTTTGTTCAAGCAATTTCTTAGAGGGGCAAAGAATATAAGACCCCCACGTAGAGCTCCTACTCCTGCTTGGGACCTCAATTTTGTGTTGGAGAAACTCACTCTACAACCTTTTGAGCCTGCAGCTACTGCTGAATTGAAATATTTGTCATGGAAGACTGCTTTTTGTTAGCCATTACCTCTGCAAGAAGGGTGTCTGAATTGCAGGCCCTTATGGCGGTTGAGCCTTTCCTGATTTTTCATAAGGATAGGGTATCTTTACGTACTAATCCTTCCTTTATGCCTAAAGTGGTTTCTAGTGTGGCTTTAAACCAAACTATTCATTTGCCTACCTTTTATGCAAATCCCCAAAATAAGGGAAAAGATTTTGCACACTTTAGATGTACACAGGCAATTACGTTATTATTTAAGCAGGACTAAGGATTTTAGGCAGTCTCAGCAGTTGTTTGTTTCTTTTGCTTTGAGTTCTCAGGGTAAGCCTGTGTCAAAACAAACTATTTCTAAGTGGATTGGGTTTTGCATTACTTTCTGTTACTCCCATCATGGCAAGGAGATTCCAGCTGGGATTAGGCCTCATTCCACTAGGGCTACTGCCACTTCTACAGCATTTCTAAGGGGGGTGGCAACTAAGGATATTTTGGAGGCAGCTACTTGGAGTTCAGTGCATACCTTCTCTAAGCATTACCACCTTCCTCTCTACTCTAAATCTAGGGCTGGTTTTGCCACTGCTATTTTACAGGGCATGTTGTCAGCTCCTGCTTCTTTGTGATTTGCCATCCTCCCTTACCTCTGCTTTGGGATTCTACCCAAGTGTCAGGACTGCAGCAATGTGAGATGAAGAACATAGTACAGTTTTGTACCTACCATAAATGTAGATGTTCAAGATCCACATTGCTGCAGTCAATACCCTCCCTCCTTCCCCTCTGTGTTTAGGGGTGGTTGTGTGGGTAGGTTTGTACCTTTTTGACTTTGTATATATTGTACATATATTTGGTACTGGGGTGTTTGGTGTGTTGTTGTTTTTTGGTTTGGCCTTATCTTTTTAGGGTCTTCTGACATCTGGGGCAAGAAAAGACTGAGGAAATGACGTCGGTCATGCGCATTTGTACCCTGACGTCCTGACGTCAGACTAATGCGCGTTGACCGACGTCAGCCTTATACTTTGGTATTCGGGCCGACTGGGACAGCAGACTACCCCAAGTGTCAGGACTGCAGCAATGTGGATCTTCGAACATCTACATTTATGGTAGGTACAAAACTGTACTTTTCTGCATCGGATGCTGTCACCTCATCCATGATGTTAAAGGGTATAAGACATGCAGCCCGACACCATTACATCAGCTTTTCTTGTCGCATGGGAGCCCGAAGCAGAAGCGTTTCGCAAGTGCCGGTCAGCAGCTACCTGAAATTTTAATTTTTCGAGTTTCAAATCTGAAGTCTTCTAAAGTTAAGTACCCCGTTGGGGATCCTTTTTTCTTGCTCTAACCAATGTCGGATAAAGTAGAAAGCAAATACCTCAGAGATTTTCATTCTTACTGCGTCACCTGTTTAGGCTCAGACCATGACGTCCCTCGCTGTCGGTTTTGTGCCTTGTTCTACAACCGAACTATTCGTCGTTGGGCTATTTGCCTCTAAATTCTTTCTCTCTCGTTCTCCGTATTCGGAAATGGATTCGGTAAGTCGTCCGACTACCGATCTTCCGAAAAAACGCAAAGATAAAGACAGAGACAGACCACATAGGTCCAAAACTGCCGATGACACTTCCGTTAAGCTAGTCGCCCGTCCACCAGTACTCAGTAAGGCGCTTTTGCAGCCCTTTACCCACTTCTACAGATTTGCAGGCCTCTACTGATACCCATTCAGGGTCCGGTATGCCACGAGATGCTTCAACTATGGAACCTGCGGATGTCTCTAGCTTGGATGGGTCTGGAGCCGCTGTGCAGGCAAAGGCTTTTGAGGGTGTATTCAGATCTTCCGATGTTCCTATCAAACAGACTACTTCGTTAATGACTAAATCTATCAAAATTTTCAGGCCCAAAGTTCACACTACGCCTCGGAAACCGATGACCGAAGCACATTCTCAAGCTGCCATGCCACAGAAACAAATGCTTAGAATGGCCGAAGACCTTGTTACTTTAATTAGGGGAAACCAGACTTCCCCCTTTAACAGACAAAGAATTGATTTTCCTTCTGATTCTTAAGACCATGAGTCTGATGACTCTGACCCCTGTGATTACCAGGACATATCCTTATCTACCTATGAGGACTCAGATGCAGAGGATTCAATTCCCTCAGCCTCCCCCCAGAGGACCTTTCTTTCGGTGAAATCTTGGATACCCTAAGAGAGCATTTCTGCTGGGAATGCCAGGACTACCCACAGTCCAAAAAGAGGCTCGGGAATTTTTAGACTTGCCTCAGCATAGGCCTCTAGCTATTTCCCCTGTCCTGGATATTGTAGATGATGTCTTCATGGAATCCAGCCTTACCCCCGATTCTTTACCACCTGCTCCTAGAAAGCCTGACAGATACTACAGAGTACCTGACTCTCACAAATTTCTCTTTAAAAATCCCACTGCGGATCCAGAGACCATTTCCCTGGGACTTAAAGGTATTACTACAGCCAAAAACCCTACCCCTTCAGATGGAGATTCTAGGGCTCTAGACAGATGGGGTAAGAAGGTTTATACCTCTGCAACTCTTGCCATCAGGGCTTTAAAGTGCCAGTTTCACAAGTTGAAGTACCAGCAGCATATTATTGATCTAATTAAACAAAAGATGATGTTGATTCCTGATTGTGCAGAAAATAAGGACTTAACAAGACTTGATGCATTCTGCAAACCAAGTTTGTTATAGATACTTTGCACTGTGGTTTTGATGCCTTAGAAGCATCTTGCAGGGCTGCTGTCACTGGGTCTGTTCTGAGACTGCATGCTTGGCTGAAGGAACAAATCTTGCCAGACCATGTCAAGGCAAAATTACTTGATACTCCATTAAACCAAGAATGTTTATTTGGCTCTAAAGCAGATGAGGTTCTTAAAAAGATGGAGGAAAAAGCGAAATCCATGCAAACTGTTAGATTTCTTACAGGTATAGCCACCTAGATTCTGTAGGCATTGCCTTTCCAGTCCCTTCCAGGCCACCTCAGCCCAAACCCAGGGGCAACTGACCACAAGGACTACAGTCTTAGGGTATGCATAGATCTGAACAATGGAGTGCTCCCTCTTCAAAAACTAGGAGTGGTAAAGCCACCCCCCTATGGAAAAAGTTCATAATGACGTGTCCTTAATCCTTCCCAGCCTTGACCAAGTACTTGCACCCCTAGGAGGAAAACTTGCCCTGCATGCAAAAAGCTGGGAGTATATTACCCAAGACCAATGTGTGTTAAACATTGTATCCCAGAGATACAGATTCTATTTCCACACACTGCCAACCCCAAGCCGATTGCTAGGTCTTCCTTCAAACTGGTGGACAGAGGCCCAAAAGCAAGTGCTTTCTCTTCTCAGTGTCAGGGCTATTCAACCTGTGCCAACAGAGCAAAGGGGACAGGGTTTCTACTCCAGGCTGTTCCTGGTGCCCAGGAAAGAGAACTCTTGGTGCCGTATTCTGGATCTGTCATCCCTAAACACCTTTCTGGTGGTACCAAAATTAAAAATGCTTACACTCCAGCAGCTCCTTCCTATGCTAGCCAAGGACTCCTGGCTAGTCACCCTAGACACTTAAAAGAAGCTTATCTGCACATCCCCATAAGGGAATCTTGCATGAAATGTCTATCAGTTCTCTACACTTCCCTTTGGCTTATCTGCTGCGCCCAGGGTATTCATAAAATGTCTAGCTCCAGCCATTGCTTACTGCAGGCAGAGAAATATTCATATTTACCCATACTTGGATGATTGCCTGATTCAGGCAGACAGTCAGGAATTGCTACTTCATCACCTGACTTTTGTAAAGAGAGTCCTAACTTCTCTGGGGTATACCATCAACTAAAAGAAATCACATCTGGTACCCAGCCAAAAGGTTGTATTCCTGGGAGCAAGCTTAAACACAACTTCCCGGATGGCATTCCTCACCCCAGAAACGCAGGTTTATTTGACAACTTATTTCAACGTATTAGCCAACCAAATCCAGCTATCTGCAATAAAAGTACTGCACGCCCGAGGGTTCATGGCCTCATGTATTCTACTGATTCCATATGCAAGACTACATATGAGGAAACTTCAGTGGTACTTAAAAAGTCTCTGATGTCAACATTCCCAGGACCTGGAAACTGATTCCTATCATTCCTTGCCTAAGGACAGAGTTCCTTTGGTGAGCTGAGGCTTGCAACTGCAGCAAGGGACACCCTTTCTCACAACCCCCTGCTTCCAAACTCTGACAACAGACTCATCAGACTGTGCATTGGGGACTCACATGGCAGCCAAATACATTCAAGGCAAGTGGAGCCCAGGACAAATTCACCAGCATATCAATCAAAAAGAAATGATAGCTGTACAGAATTCACTGACTGCCTTCAAATGCCTTATCCTGCCAGGTCAACTCCTGATAAATACAGACAACAACACAGTTATGTGGTACATAAACAAGCAGGGGGGATCTCATTCCTGCCCACTCTGCAGGTTAGCCATGGCTCTGTGGAACACAGCCTTAAGCAACCAAGTGCACCTGCAAGCTGAATTCCTTCCAGGCAAACAAAATTCACTGTCTGACGACTTAAGCAGAAATCTAATGGACCCACACGAGTGGAAACTGGAACCAAACTCATTCAAACTTCTAATACACAGGTGGGGGACATCAGAGGTGGACCTCTTTGAGTCACTCCAAAACCATCAACTTAAGTTTTGCACCAGAGTTCTCCACTGCCAAGCTTGGAAAATGGATGCCCTATCCTTCACATGGGAAAAACCTCTCAATCTATGCCTTTCTTCCTCTGCCCCTCCTTCCAAAAGTACTCCTCAAGATCAAAAAGGACAGGCCAAGGACAATCTTTATTGCACCAGACTGGGCATGCCAGCACTGGTACCCACTCCTACGCAGTCTGACAGCAGTGCCACCCTGGCACCTACATCAGACCCCCCTCTCTACTGTCCCAGCAGGAGGGACAGATTTTGCATCTTCAGCTGCAAACCCTGAACCTGGCACCCTGGCGTATTCCCTGAATACATCACCAACAACCCTCAGCAAACAGGTGTTGGACGTTATCCTTGAGGCCAGGAGGCCCAGTACTAGGAAATACTATTCAGAAAAGTGGAATAGATATTGTTCTTGGAGACGGTCTCAAGGGAAGGGGACACAGCCTTGCCCTCCTTGCCTCAAATCCTAGATTACCTAGCAGAGCTGATCCACAAAGGCCTATCCTTCTCAATTAAGATTCATGCCTCTGCCATCTCAGCTCATTACAATACTGAGCCACCTCTCTTCTCTCACCCTCTGATCAAACAGTTCCTGAGAGGAGCTAATAATTTAAGACCTTCAAGGAGAGCTCCCACTCCTGCCTGGGACCTTAACTTTGTACTAGAGAAGCTCACGCTTCCCCCTTTTGAGGCTGCTGCTACAGCAGAGTTAAAATTCCTTACTGCTAGCCATCACTTCAGCAAGAAGTGTGCTTGAGTTACAGGCCCTTATGGCTGTGGGAAACCTTCATTATCTTCCATGTGGAGAGGGTTTCCCTCAAGACTAACCCATCTTTTATGCCCGAGGTGGTATCCAGTATGGCTTTAAACAAATCCATCCATTTGCCAGCCTTTTTTCCTAATCCTCAGAATAAAGGGGAAAGGATCCTGCACTCAATGGACATCCACAGACAGCTCAGTTTCTACCATGACAAGGACTAACCTTTTCAAAAAATCTGACCAGCTGCTAGTCAGCTTTGCTGCAGGGGCAGAGGGCAAGGCCATTTCGAAACAAACCATTTCTAAATGGATAGCACACTGCATCCATTTCTGCTACAAACACCATGGAAAGCCTACCCCACAGGGGATCAGGCCTCATTCCACTAGGTCTACCTCAACCTCTGCAGCTTTTCTCAGGGGAGTCCCTACCAGGGACATCTTGGAAGCTGCAACCTGAAGGTGCTGTACACACCTTCACCAAGCATTACCACTTACCTATCTTTTCTAAATCCAGAGCTGGATTTGCCACAGCAGTTTTACAAGGCCTGCTAGCCAGCTCTACTACTACTTGACTGCCACCACCCTTCCTCAGCTTTGGGAATCAACCAAAGTGTGATGACCGCAACAGTGAAACACGAAGAACATATAGTACAGTTGTGTACCCTTACCATAAACTTTAGACCAATTGCCATACTGTCTCCTCTCTCACAAATCTTAAAAAAATGTATACACAAACAAGTTATGCAATACCTTCTTGCAGAAAACCTAATACTCGCACAGCATGGGTTCGTCCCCAGACATAGTACAACCACTGCTTTAATATCCTTCACCAATACCATATCTCTTGTTAGGGACTCAAACAAACTTGTATCATGCCTCTTTCTGGACCTCTCCAAAGCCTGTCACACAGTCTCCCACCCCCTTCTCTTGGACAAATTAACCCAACTCAATTTCTCCTCTTCTACTATCTCTTGGCTCTCCAGTTATCTCGCCAGCCGACACCAATCAGTCAAATGGCTCTCAGCCTTGTCCCCTCCCCTTACTGTACAAATGTGTGTAACCCAAGGCTCTATCCTTGGCTCATTACTTTTCAATATCTTCATCAATCTATTACACACCACCTGTCCCCAATCAGCACTTGTACAATATGCTGATGACTCCACAGTGATCACCATTGCTGATAATCCTTTAGACCTATTCTCTACTACACAGGCTTCCTTCAATACCATAGAGACATGGCTTAGTAACAACAAATTAATACTCAACCCCAAGAAAACCAAACTCCTTATCTTTCTTCCCAAAAACCTAACCAATCTTAAATCTTCATTTGCAATACAATCCAGTAACAATACCATTATAACACCTGAACCAAGCACTAGATTACTAGGAGTCACCATAGATGACCAGCTAAAGTTTGATTAACATGTAGCCAACTGTATTAAAACTACCCATCAGAAACTTGGGGACACCTTTATCGAAACAAGAAATACTTACCTGACACAGCTAGACAAACGCTTTCTCATACTTGTCTAATACCCACTCTCCTTTATAACTGCCACCTACTTACCAATCTAACCTCATCTCTTCTCACCAAACTAGAAGCCACCTACAATAAGGTTGCCAGATTTGCTACCAATCTACCCTACAGATCTCAGCATTGTGATTCTTTAAAGCAACTTAACTGGCTAGAATTCCCCCATCTTTTAAAAATGCATCAACTTAAGATCATCCATTCTATCTTATATCAGTCTAACTACTGTCCCAACCTTATCACTATTATAACAAAATACAACCCTACAAGGCCACTACGTAGCTCTGACAAAGACTGATTACTGAGTCATAAACCAAAGATCAAAATGGGATGCTTACTCTACAACTGTAACCCTGCCACTTCTTGGAACCAACTACCCTTAGAAATCAGATCACTTGATCATCCCAAACACTTCAAAACTGCTGTGCAGAAATATCTTATGGAAAACTGGTACTGCCACTGTAGTCATCCACCATGAATATTCCCTATCTTTTAACATCTACTTCTCCTCTCTCTACTCCCCCCTCCCTCCCCCTCCCTCCCTCAGTCTGTTACTATCACCTACCTTAACATATGAAACTTATATCCACCAAATTAATAAATTAAATTGTTTAAAAATGTGTACTAAACCTTATAATGTTTTTTACTATGAAGCTACGCATATGTATATTTCTTTATACTGTGGATGTTAATTTCAAATAATACTGTAACAAATGTTTTTATGTAATATTATATCAAAAATAAGGAGCTTTTCTCCCTGGGTCTCTGCTGAAAATGAGCGTTTGGCTCAGCCAGACCAACCCGGTCACCAAATGTAAAATAAATAAATGTAGATGTTCGAGTGTATTCACTGTTGCAGTCCTGGTTATCCTCCCTCCAGCCCCCTGTTTTTCTATACTTTCTACCTATCCTCTTTTTTTGCCCATATCTTATGGCAGTGGTATTTGCTTTTTTACTGGAGTTGTTCCACACCATTTGATTGATTCCTATTTTGGGGGCTTCTGACATCTGGCACAAGAAAAACTGATGTAATGGCGTCGGCTGCATTTTTTTATACCCCTGACAGCCTGATGTCATGGATGAGGCGACTGCATCCACACAGAAATCCCAAGACTCTGGTATTCGGACCTACTGAGGACTACCTGCAGCCAGAAAACCCAAGTGTGATGACTGCAACAGTGAATACACTCAAACATCTACATGTATGGTAAGTGTACACAACTGTGCTTTCTGCTGCACCCAGGATATTCATCAAATGCCTCGCTCCAGTCATCGCCTTCTGCAGGGAAAAGGAAATTCAGTTATTCTTTTACCTAGACAACCTCTTAGTACAAGCAAAAGACAGGGAAACTCTTCTAAGCCAATTCCCAAGACCTTCTGGTTATCCTCAAGTCTGTAGTGTTCTTGGTCAATTTCCCAAAGTCCCTCCTCATCCCTTCACAGAATATCGTCTTCCTGGGTTGCAGAATCAGAACAGACCTCATGAAGGCCTTTGTTCCCTTAGAAAAGGTGGTATCCCTTCAGAACCACCTCATTTCTGCTATACAATCCACAGAGCTGACTGCAAAGCAATTTCTCAGATGTCTAGGCTACATGGTAGCTACCACCCTCTTGTTGCCCCTAGCAAGGATGCACTTGAGGAAATTTCAGTGGTACCTCCAGTCGGTGTGGACCCAGCACTCCCACCCACTGGAGTTCAGGGTCCCATTGCTCCCCTGCCTGCATCAGGAACTGAGATGGGTGGCTCAGGTTGTCCGAAATCCAGGTCTGCCTCTGCAACCAGCCTCTCCCTCCCAAACCATGTACACAGATGTCTCAGACCTGGGCTGGGGAGCGACTCTGGAGACAAGGAAGGTTCAAGGTTTGTGGACAAACAGACTCCGACAAGACCACACAAACGTGAGAGAAATGAGGGCCATTCTTCTGGCTCTTCAGGCCTTCCAACCATACCTCGATCAGGACCCTCTAAAGATATTCACAGACAATACCACAGTCCTGTGGTATCTCAGCAATCAGGGAAGGGACCATATCCTACTTTCTATGCAGACTAGCTCTGCAGGTGTTGGAACTGGCTAACCACACGGGATCACCCTCCAGGCAGCCTACATCCCATCCCTGCACAACAATCAGACAGATTACCAAAGCCGAAGAATAAATTGCTTTTTTTAGTACATTGTTTCTTTCCTTTATAAGAACAACATTTGGTATCCTGTTGTAGTTTTGAGATTACCAAAGCAGAACTACCTCAAACAACCACGAATGGATGCTGCAAAGAGATGTGTTCTTGAATATGGTGCACAAGTGGGGTATTCTAGAGATGGACCTGTTTGCCTCCTCCATAAACAGGCAGCTTCGTGGCTAGTGCACCAGGACACCAGACCACAAGGCATTATCAACAGATGCCTTCTCCATGACCTGGAAGGGGAAATTCCTGTATGCATTTCCCCACTTCCCACTGATAACAAAGGGTCCTGCTGAAAATTCAGCAGGAGACTCCCAAAATTTTGTTGGTGACCCCCTACTGACCAAGACAGCACTGGTTCCCTCTTCTTCTTCACCGATCCAAGGGCAATCATCACAAGTTACCCCTTTCAGTGAACCTTTTCACCCAGAACAAGGATACTCGCATACACCCACGGTGGAAATCCTTTCACCTCACCCTGTGGCTGATAGGATTCTGATCCCATTCAGACCCCATATACAATGAGGGCATGCTCACTGTCTCCTGCAGGGGGCCAGGAAACCTAACACTAGCAAATCCCATCTTTCTAAATGGAAAGGGGTTTCATTTGGTGTCACAAAAGACAGTTGGATCTGCTGGAAAGCTGTATTCCTCTAATCCTGTCTTACCTGTGTGAACTTATGTAGACAGGCCTGTCATACTCATCTGTGAAAGCACATTTGTCTGCTATCTCTGCCTACTTTCCTCTGGAGCCTCCCCTTGCATCCAGACTCCCAGCTAATCTGTTCCTAAAGGGGGTACTGCATTTGAGACCACCCAGGAAACCCCCCATCCCCCTGAGACCTTAACTATGCATTAGAAAAACTCACACTAGCCCCCTTTCAGCCAGCAGACAAAGCTGCTGTAACATTTTGCACATGGAAAACTGTTTTACTGGTAGCCCTGACCTCAGCCAGAAGGGTCTCAGAATTGCAAGCTCTTATGGCCACACCACCATTCATAATCTTCCACCTGGACAGGGTGACTTTCAGGACTTAACCCGTCATTCACTCCCAAAGTAGTGAATGATCTGTCTTTGAACCAGGCCATCCACTTGCCTACCTTCTTCCCTAATCCCCAAGGGGATAGTGAGAGAGCATTTTATTCACTAGATGTCCACAGACAACTAAAGTTTTATCTTCATAAAACCAAACCTTTTAGGAAATCTGACCAACTGCTTGTCTCCTTCCACCCCAGAGCCTTGGCGAAAGCTGTGAGCAAACAGACCATCTCGCCTGGATTTCCAGCGCTATTTCCTTCTGCCACCTACACCATAGAAAGACTTTACAGGAGAATGTCAAAGCCCACTCCACCGGAGCAATGGCCTCTTCTGGAGCATTTTTCAAGGGCTGGACACTGCCATTCTTTAAGCAACCACCTGGTCCTCAGTGCACACATTTACTAAACACTACAAATTAGATCATATCTCCAGGGCTAGTGCAGGGTTTGCCAGGGCTGTCCTACACAGATTCCTGGAAACGTCGTCCAAACCACCACCCAATCCTCAATGAGCTTTGGCATTCACCCACACACAGAATACTGCAACATTGGAATAGAAGGACATAGGAAAGTTGTGCAAAATCTTAACCATAACCTTAATGGTGTCCTCTTCCATAGGTTCATAGTTGGGTACTAGGCTTTTGGCCCTTGGGCCTATATAAGTCTAGCCAAAAAGGTACCCTGGCTTTCCCCACCCAAGAAAATTATGTACCTGTGCCCATGTTGCAGTATTCCTTCCCTCCCACATTCCCCTGTTGTCAGACTGCACTTGTTCTCCTGGATGACAATGTACAGGCTATGCCCTTACAGGACTGGCTCAGACTGAGGCCTCTTAGGTTCTGAGGGCTGGTGCGTCACTTTTATGGCAGACATTCGAGCTGCCACATCAGACGTCCAACACACCTAGAGGGACTGAAACTCTTTGGAAACCTGGCTAGTACAACTGGAGAAGGGTAAACCCACATGTAGAATACTGCAACATGGAAGAGAAGGACAGCTAAGGTTATGGTAAGATTTTACACAACCTTCCTTTCTCTCAAGTTAAGATCCAATGATTTCTGAATCTTAAAGGTAGCTGACCTGTCATCTAATAGAGAACTGTAGGTTGACAGGTATTCCACATATTTTTAGGCCTTTAAGGAAGTATGTGAGATGTCCTCTTTAGATTCTGACAAGATTATGCAGAAGTTAAGACATTTCTAAGTACTTGTATAAAAATACTGCAGAGAAATTTGCAGGGGTCACTTATTAACATCAGAGACTGCATTACTCTGCCAGAATTCAGGAAATCTTTAAAAAAAAAAAAAAAAAAAAAAAAACTGAAAATTGGATATGATTGTGAAGCTTACAAAAAGCATCTCTTCAAAAAAGCACTCTGCAGCAGATGTCCTTCAAGGATGCATCTGCAGTCATCACATATGGGTTGTCCTGCCTCAGGCAGCCCTTCGGTCGGCCGGATTCCAAAGTCTGGGTCCGGCGTCGGCTGATGTCGCACTTTCCCCGACGTCAGAGCGCCTGGGGTATAAAAGCATCAGCCGACTCCATCTTCCTCATTCTTTCTTGCCGCGTGGTGCCCGAAGCAGAAGCAGTTCGCAAGTGCCGGTCAGCCAGCTCCTGTAATTCAGCTACCGAAGACTTCAAAAAGCTAAGTACCCCGTTGGGGACTCTTTCTTGCCTCAGCCGATGTCAGATAAAGTTAATAATTGTTTAACTTGTGGGAAACAAATACCTCATAAGGATTTCCACTCTTACTGCCTCCCCTGCCTAGGCCCAGACCACGACGTCTCGGCCTGTTCAGCCTGTGCTTCCTTCAACCGACGCACTCTTAGACGTCGGGCGGAGTTTGTAGAGGATTTTTTGGGGGCTAGTTTTTCGTATAAGATGCTGTCGGAGACTCCGACTTCTCATTTAGTTAAGAAACGGAAGGACAAGGACCGACACACGCGGGCCGCGGTTTCAGCTGAAACCACGGCCAGGCCTACCGCGAGTGTCTCTGCTGAAACAGAGTCCTTGGTACTTCCAATTACCGAAACCGCTCAACCGACTACCTCGGTCCCGGAGGCCCCGGCTGTGTCTGTTATTGAATTTCCAACAGAAACTGGTGTCCTGGAACCTTCCGACACCATTCCTTTAGACAAATCTACACCAGCATGTGGTGCAGCCAGGCCTCCTGCATCCATGTCCATTAAGGCATTCTCCGGGGCTAAAGCTGCTAAACTCTCAAAAGCTTTGCCTCCCAATGTTCTCTCTCAGGGACCCTGTACTGGTTCACAGATTCTAAGCTTAGCAGAGGATCTTATCTCTTTAACTAGGGGTTCTCAACCTCATCCGGACCAGGGGCTCTCAACCTCCTCCAGACAAAAGGCCCAGGGTTGAGCCCTCTGATCACCACTCCTCAGATGAGGCCTCTGATGGCTCTACTCTCTCGGACCACCAGGAGGAGGCTTTTTCGGCCTACGAGGATTCTGATGCAGAGGAATCTATTCCCTCGGCCTCCCCTCCTGAAGCGTTTTCCTTTGGGGGAGACACTACACACCATGAGAGAGCATTTCCAATGGCAAGGCCAGGAATTCTCTGATTCCAGGAAAAGATTAAGGACCTTTTTACATTTGCCTCAGCATAGACCTTTAGCTATTCCTCCTGTTTTGAATGTCATTGATGATGTGTACTCTGACTCTAGCACAACCCCTGATTCTCTCCCTCCGGCTCCTGCCAAACCCGATAGGTACTACAGGGTCCTGGACTCGCATCTTTACCTTTACAAGGCCCACTCTGCTGATCCAGAAACGATTTCCCAGGGCCCTAAAGGGGTTGCAGCTTCCACTGCTAAAAATCCTCTCCCCTCTGAAAGGGAGTCCAGAACTTTAGAGAGATGGGGTAAAAAAGTGTATACTTCTGCTACTCTTTCTATGAGGGCATTAAATTGTCAATTTCATATGATACAGTACCAAGAGTATTTGTTAGATGAATTGCATAAAAAACTGTCTTCACCTGACCCCCTAGACCACAAGTCACTTCAGGATCTGGTACATAACTCCCAACAGGTTAGCAACCATTTCTTGCAATGTGGTTATGATGCATTGGAAGCTTCATGTAGGTCAGCTATGACTGGAGCAGTCATACATAGGCATGCTTGGCTGAAGGAACAATCTCTGCCAGACCATGTTAAAGCCAAGCTGCTGGATGCTCCTCTGGAAAAGCAAAAGTTATTTCGCTCCACGGCTCAGGAGGTCTTAAAGAAATTTGAAGAAAAGGCAAAATCCGTACAAACAGTCAAAGATTTTCTCCAAGTACAACCACCAAGATTCAGCAGGAATTGGCCTTCCAAGAATTGGTCCTTTCCAGACACAGAGAGGTTTCAGAGAGGCAAGAACAAGCGTGCCAGAGGTAGAGGGCAAGCTAGAGGCTCCTACAGAGGACGTCAATGGCAGCCTCCCAAAAAGAGAGGTAATGCAGGACCTTCAACTGCTGCACAAGGACAGGCTCAATGACTTTACTTTGACACCGCCAACCAGGGCTCAATTGGAAGCACCTTTGGGCGGAAAGCTTTCTTTATTCTCAGAAAATTGGCACAGTATTACAAGAGACAAATGGACACTACAAATAATAGACAAAGGATACAGGTTTAATTTCCACACATTACCAAAAAGAAAGGGCATGCCAGACCTGCCACCGAAACAAAGGGCAGAGGCTTTGAAACAAATTTCCAGCCTAATACAAATGAAAGCTATAGAAAAGGTTCCTCTCTCAGAACAAGGCCAAGGATTTTATTCCAGGCTATTCCTTGTTCCAAGAAAAGAAAAAGTGGAGGCCTATTCTCGACTTGTCCGCACTGAATACTTATCTCATTGTGCCAAAGTTCAAAATGCTGACTCTACAGCAGCTCCTTCCCATGCTGGGCAAGGGGTCTTGGCTGGTAACTAGACCTCAAGGAGGCATATCTGCATGTCCCTATCAGACAAAGTTGCAGAAGACACCTCAGATTTCTTGCAGGGTCAGAGCATTATCAATTCTCAGCATTGCCCTTTGGCTTATCTACTGCGCCCAGAGTATTCACGAAATGCCTGGCATCAGTAATTGCACACTACAGACTTCAGGGGATTCAAATATACCCATATCTGGACGACTGCCTTATACAAGCGGACAGCCAGCAAACTTTGGTAAAACACTTGAATTATGCCATCCACCTACTTCAGGCCTTGGGATATACAGTCAACTTTCACAAATCAAGACTTGTTCCATCCCAAAGAATAACCTTCCTGGGTGCAGATCTAGATACAACCACCCAAATGGCCTTCCTCACAGAAGAAAAACAAAGCCAACTACCAGATTACTTCAAGAATCTGACAAGACAAACCCAGCTGACTGCAAGGAAAATCCTGCAGGCCCTGGGTTACATGGCTTCTTGCATCCTTCTGATTCCGCAAGCAAGACTACATATGAGGAAACTACAATGGTACCTAAGGAGTTAATGGACTCAGCACAGTCACAGCCTGGAAACCTTGATACCACTCATTCCATGCCTTCAAAAGGAATTTCTGTGGTGGGCTCAAGCAAGCCAGTCAAACAGGGGTCTGCCTTTCAGCAAACCAATAGCCAGCCAAACCATTACAACAGACGCTTCAGACCACGGATGGGGAGCGCACATGGAGGGCAGATGCATTCAAGGTCTATGGTCACAAAAAGAGCTACGCATGCACATAAACCAAAAGGAAATGCTGGCAGTGATGCATGCAGTTGAAGCCTTCAAACCCTTTCTGCATCATGGCCATCTGCTTATAAGGACAGACAACACCACGGTTATGTGGTACATAAACAATTCCTATCCTCTTTGCAGGCTGGCAATGAATCTATGGGAACTTTCCTTGAAACTCAATATACAGCTACAATCTCAGTTTGTGCCAGGGAAAGACAATATACTGGCGGACAGCTTAAGCAGAAATATCATGGATGCTGCACCCAGACATCTTTCTACAGATAACACAATCATGGGGGAGGCCGGACTTAGATCTTTTTGCCTCCCCCCACAATCAACTGAAGAAATTTTGCTCAGGGACATACCACCCACAAGCATGGAAAGTGGACGCCCTCTCTTTCAGCTGGAGAACTCTAACAGTGGATGCATTTCCACCTCTCCCATTAATGACCAAGGTTTTACTGAAGATCAGGACAGAGCAGCCAAAAGTGATTCTGATAGCTCCGGACTGGCCAAGACAGCACTGGTACCCTCTCTTAAAGAACATGTCACGCGCAAAACCATGGCCTCTTCCTCTATGGCCACTTCTACTGACACAGCACAATTACAAAACTCTGCATTCCAACCTGAAAACCTTGCAACTAACAGCCTGGAAAATACCTTGACTCCTCCTCAGGGCAAGCTATCCCAGAGTGTGAAAGATATTATTATGGAAGCTCGCCGGCCTTCCACAAGAAAGGCATATTCAGCAAAATGGAAAAGATTTCACATTTGGAACACCACAAAGGGCCTAGATGTGACAGTGATGAACATGGCACATATCCTGGAATACTTGGCAGAAATGTTCCACAATGGTCTGTCTTACTCTTCCATTAAAATTCATGCTTCAGCAATTTCAGCAGAGTACAGTACTGATCCACCTGTCTTCTCTCATCCTCTCCTAAGACAGTTTCTAAGAGGAATCAAAAACATCAATCCTCCAAGGAGACCACCTCTACCTACTTGGGACCTTAACTTCGTGTTGGAAAAACTAACACTGCTTCCCTTTAAACCAGCAGCATCTGCAGAACTACAGTTCCTGTCTTGGAAGACTGCTTTCCTTCTGGCCATAACCTCAGCAAGAAGAGTATCTGAGTTACAGGCCCTTATGGCAGTACAGCCATTTCTTATTTTTCATCAGGACAGAGTTTCATTGAGAACCAATCCTACATTTATGCCAAAGGTGGTATCCAGGGTTTCATTAAATCAAGCTATTCACTTGCCTACCTTCTTTCCAAATCCACAAAACAAAGGGGAGAAACTTCTGCACACCCTGGACATAGACAGACAGTTGCGCTACTACTTGGACAGAACTAAAGGTTACAGAAAAACTGACCAGCTGTTGGTAGCTTATGCTGCTGGTACACAAGGAAAAGCAATTTCCAAACAGACAATTTCAAAATGGATAGGGAATTGCATTCGTTTTTGTTACTCCTTTGATGGAAAAACTGTGCCAGCTAACATTAGACCTCATTCCACGAGAGCCACAGCCACCTCCACAGCCTTCTTAAGAGGGGTGGCTACCAAGGACATTTTAGAAGCTGCTACATGGAGCTCCGTGCATACATTTGCCAAGCATTACAATTTACCTTTATATTCCAGATCCAGAGCAGGCTTTGCTACGGCAGTCCTGCAGGGCATTTTAGCTACACCATCCTTTACATAGTTCCTCCACCCCAGATTGGCTATGGTATTCTACCCATATGTGATGACTGCAGATGCATCCTTGAAGGACATAGTACAGTTTTGTACCTACCATAAATGTAGATGTCCGATAGGTATGCATCTGCAGTCAGGTTTACCCTCCCTCCTTCCCCTCTGTGGTATTTCTTGGGTACTTACCCCTCTTATAGCTAGCTGGGGTGATCTATTATGGTGTATTTGTTTTTATATTATTGCGCATGTTTGGATTTTTAAATGCATCTCTCCAAATTTAGCCTTCCTTAGAGGGCACCTGGCATCTGGGGCAAGAAAAACTGAGGAAGATGGCGTCGGCTGATGCTTTTGTACCCCAGGCGCTCTTGACGTTGGGGAAAGTGCGACATCAGCCGACGCTGGACCCAGACTTTGGAATCCGGCCGACCGAAGGGCTGCCTGAGGCAGGACAACCCATATGTGATGACTGCAGATGCATACCTATCGGACATCTACATTTATGGTAGGTACAAAACTGTACTTTTTTACTACTTTTAACTACCCTCCACTTTCACTTTAAGTAACCTTTATTGGCATTTTTGCTTCTCCCTGCATTGGTAGCATGTTTTACTCATCCCATTTCCCCATTCTGTAACCCGTTTCCGTTGCAATACTACTCTGCATTCTCTTCTGCCACTCTCATCAACCCACTAACTTAAACCTCTCATTATTATTGCCACCACACTTTCACTGCATTAGAAATGCATCATCACAATACTTAGTTTCCTTGTGGGAGATTTCTCTGTGATACAGAAAGAAATTATTCTGCAGATGCCTATATCAGGTAGCTGGGTACATCCCTGATGTAGTGCAAGTTTTCATCCAGCCCTACTAATTTCAAGTAGCTTACAAGTGTATTGTGGCTCTCAAGATGGGCAAAATGATGCAGTGAGGAAGGCAGGACTTTAGCTTCAACAGACATATCTGGTATTCTGGAAAAACTGGAGCAAGATGGAAGAAAATATGCCTTGTGTGACCAGGCTGACATTCTTGCATTGTGGCAATTCCAACTCTGGGTATTCTACCTCAGGCTGATCCAACTGCAGATCAAGCTACCAGTGACCAACCAAGTGATTGGCTGCACTACCAAAAGAGCATGTAGTACCAAGCTGGCAAACAAGTCCAGAGTATGTCCATGTTAATGAGTAGTAGAGGCAACAACTGAGCAAGCCCAGAGGATTTTTTATAATAGTTGTAGAATACTCTTTGACTTGGATCTTCGTTACTGATTACCAGCCAGCTTGATGCTCAAAAGCACTAAAGAGTTGAAGTCAGGAAGCTCTTGAAGGAATGCCCTCACTCTACCTGGTGAATAAGTGAGAAGATGCACACAATTTGCTTTTGAAGCCATAACAAACCTGAAGACATTGGTAACACTAGCTTGAACATGGGTAATTTGCAAAGATCGGTGGTGAAATGTACCTTTCCCCTCATCTGACATGGCCAAGACTACTGGATAAGAAAAAGAAGTCGGTGATAATTTTGGAATTCCTGATAGATTTGACATTACATTATAGTACCCTCAATAGGTCTGAATGGAGAAATAAGTCAACAAGCAAAGGACAGTAGTATTGCTGTAATTAGTTCATCCTAGAGTCTTGGTGAGTACCTTCACGAGGTGGACCCTGTTTTTCACAGAATCTCACCAAGATGACACTGATCTATAGACTTGTATTTTATACAGCATGCATCAAAGACAGAAGTAGGTAAAAAAAAAAAAAAAGATAGCTGGATGCACAAGACCCAGGATAAAGTGTCCAATCCTGGTAGGCGGACTGGTGCCAGGAGTGGAAGAAGACTGAAGAATCCTCAAAATATGGAAACATCCCTACAATGGGGCTAGGCCAGGCCCAGGGGGAGGATGCCCCGGTTGAAGGAAGTAGCAGTCCATAGAAATCACAAAAACTGATAGGCCAAAGAAGAGTCATAAAGACAGAGTAGACTATTGAGGATAAGAAAGAAATTATGTATTACTATTATGCAAAAAGCCCAGAATTTCCAGACACAAGATATACAAAATGATTGAGAGAAATTAGAGGAAAGAACATACTTCCACAAGAAAAAGCCTCAAACAAAAATTTGTGTTCATTAATGCAACAGATTTGTGGAAAGACATTATATAGACCAAGAAACATTGATTTGTTTGGAAAAAGAAGCATCTGAGGAAGTGTGAAAATAAAAACAAAATCTAGAGATTTTTGAAAAGTATATTAAAAAAGAAATATGGACAATAGGAAAGGAGAGATTTGATATGGTGCAATATTTATGCAAAGTCAAAAGCCAAATTACTCTACATAAAAGCCATCCCCAAAGATATTCAAAGAAATATACAAGCAAAGGCATCCAGATATGGAAAATTTCACAATAAAAATATTACAAAGAAGAAATGTAGAAAAGAAGATTAGTAAACTAGAAGTTAAAAAAAACAGAAGCTGAAGTTATGGAATGTTTGCAAAGTGAAGGATTTGGTGTAGATCTAATACAGGTTACATCACAGCATAATGGAATGAATCCCCAAAGTAAGGAGAAACCCGGAAGGTCAGGAGACATCTGAAGAAGAAATATGGACATGGGAAAGAGATTTAATTATTTATTTTACATTTGTTGACCGGGATGGTCCATTTTCAGCGGAGGCCCTGGGAGAAAAGCTCCAAGGTAGACACAAAGCATGTTACAAATATAGTTTTGACAAAGAGTACATAAGCAAACAGGAATAAGTGTTCCACAGGTTAGAGTTAATCCCTGATGAAAGTCAGGGGTAATTTAAACAGTAAGCTGATTGTACACATTCTAGAAGAGTTAGCCAGGCTTGATACAATGACATAGCCTGTTTAGTGCCAGATGTTGTTTGAGTCTAGTTTTAAATTGACCTAGGAAGGAGAGTAAAGTGTCAGCTGGAAGTGTGTTCCAGGATCTGCCTACAGAGTTTGCAGAGAGGGTCACCAGTTGCATTGTTAATTTTACTAGTCTGAATTAGTGTGTTAGAGGATCTAAGCAGTCGTGCATTGTTATAGGCGGTGAAGATTTTTAAGTGCAGGGGTATTATCCGGATCAGTTGCTTATACTGGATTAGACTGGGTAGTTCAAGCCACCCAAGCTGGTTAAGATCGATGCAATGATGTGTCCTAAAAGGCAGGCCAGTGGCAAACCTGGCATTGTGATTGTAGCAGGTTGAGAGTTTAAGTACAGTCTTGTTTAGATAAGAGATTAGAGGGAATGCATACAAAAGTGTTGAAAGAAGGTGAGAACCAGCAGGAGGGGTAGTAGAGTGGAGTAAACCATTGTTAGGGATACATGAAACAAAGAACCGTTGCCAACACCAAATACGAAAGGCTGATTTTCGTTTTAAATAATAGTTAGGAAATATTGGTACTGTTAAGCATTGGATAAAGACCTCTCTAGAATTTTGAACTTTGGTCCCATTGTATCCTATAGAAGGGGTACAAATATGAAAAAATTTACTTGAGATAAAATTTAAAGTTAAGGAAAATAAAGGGGGCACAAAGAAATGTGGTGCATGTAAGTATTGTTGTTACATAGAAACAACTGACATGTTCACCATTAGGAAAGAAAATTTTCACATTAAGGATACACATAATTGTAATTCTAGGGCTGTAGTTTATTTGGCACAGTGCTCACAGTGCCCGTCATTTTATGTGGGTAAAACGGACAGGCGCTTGCGTGATAGGATTTATGAGCATGTCTATGCAGTAGTAAGGAATAAAAGTGAAAATGCTTTAGCTAGACATTGCGCAGAGAATCTGGGCCATTCATTTAAATTCATGGTTATTAGTAGTGTCTGATAGAACATGACTTTTTGAATGATAACTATTTGAAATTGGAACTTGAAAAACATGAATTGAGCTAGCAATTACGTTTGGCAGCCTGTAGAGAACCAGGCTTAAATGAACTATGTTCAATAACATGTACATTAAAAATTAGAAATTTATTAAGGAAACTTAATTAATAATTATAATTATTTAATTTCAAAAAAAATCTTTTAATAAAAAAAACTTAAATTAATTCAAGCTATAACATGAAGTAGGATGCAGCATCAATCATATAGTACACAGACTTGTAAATCCATTATTTATATTTATTTATATACTTCCCTTTAGAATGAACTTTTATAGGATTATTCATAATTTTAATTATTAATAAATTGACTTGTAGGTAGCTTTTAGTAAGACTATGTGGAAAAAAATAGGTTTTAAAATATTTTTAAACACGCATATATACATAAACAGGGACGCGAGTATCTGTTGCTTTAAACAGTTTGTGCTGAATAGCAGTAATTAACGCAACGCACCAGCATTTACCTGTTGAATGTATATTTAAACGCAAGTTTTGTTAGTGCTAGTTTTGTCTGAAGAAGTCTTGATATTGATCGGGACGAAAAACGCTTGTAGCGTTTTACTTTTATCTGTCTTTGTTGATTCTTGGAGAGTATTGCGTTTTAATAAACGTTATGTATTATTTAAAACGAAAATCAGCCTTTCGTATTTGGTGTTGGCAACGGTTCTTTGTTTCAATTGTTGGGGATACAGCTAGTGTGTTAAGGAATATTTTTTCCTGGTGATGCAGCACCAGAAGAAAGTATGAAACTAACTGTGCTGGAAGGGGGTGGGAGAATGACAGGTAAAATTTGATAGGTGCTAGTAAAATGTAGATGGAGGAATGGGGGTGTGGTGAAATAACCCAGGTGAAAGCTCATAGGATCTAGTAAGCAGGGGAGTGGCTTTTTTTGCTATAAATGTAGAGATAGTGGGGGCGTGTGGGAATAGTGGGAAGGGAGGGGAGCAAAGTGAGCCCGAGCGATGCGAGGACGAACGGAGTGGGGCTATTGCAGTTAACAACGCTTCCTAGGGCTTCCTAGAGCTGTAAGGTAAGTAGCTTAGTTCTTAAATTACTCCAGTTTTTAGCACTTAATTTTGCTAGCTATAAATTTGCTGATTTTGATACAATTTTTAGTAAATATCCTATATTTAATACAATTCTAGGGATATTTTAAGGTTAGGAGTACAATAGTTGGAGGGGTTAGGGGTGTACTACACTTCAGTATTGTGTAATATTTATGCAAAGGAGAAAGCAAAATGAATACAAAAAGAGCAGCACCAAAGATATTTAAAGAGAAATACAGGAAAGCAATCCAGACAGGGAAAGCTTTACAGTACAAAAACGAAGACAGAGGAAAAGCTGAAAAGAAGATTAGTAATGGAGCGAAAGAAATAGAAACTGAGGTTATGGATTACCTGCGAAGTGAAAGATTCAGTGTAAAAAATCTGATTCAGAAAGCAGCACAGCGGGATAGAGCAATAGACATCCAAATTAAGGAGAAACCAGTGGAACAGGAAGCAACTGGGCAGTTGTCATATGAAGATATTTTGGAGCCTTCCACAGGAAACCAGTATAAACATTCACTTGAAGCTGGACAGCAAGGGAAGGGACAGGAAACGGGTCTATATTAGAAGCACGAAAGATACATTTGCCGAATGGCAGAAGATCGACATATATATATGTCTTTCTGCCACAACAGCGAAGGACGGAAATGCTGAAAGACAACGCCGAATGGATTTCCCTGGCCAGCAGGGTGATTGTGGGGATGAGGAAATACATACTTTTTCCCACTGTAGAGCGGTCTCGGAGTTGGTATATATAAGTAGGGTGGGGGGGCAGGGGGGCTTGCCCCACTGCAAAAACGTTTATAATACTGTTTCGTATTGTTTGTTTACTGTGGTTTGACTTACCTGTATAGCGCTGTTGCTTCTGGGAAATCTGTTCGGCATTGTCTTTCGGCATTTCCGTCCTTCGCTGATGTGGTAGATCAACGTATGTGTGTCGATGTTCTAGCGTTTGGCGAATGTATCTTTCGTGCTTCTTATATAGACCCACAGGAAACTATGGCAACTCTGACCGTCAATGTTGAGTGATAGGCCAGTGAGTTCCCATATGACAGAGCAATGTATGACACAGGATGAAATTGAAGAGAATGTGCCACAGGAAGATGATATAGAACTTTCTGTAGAATGCTCGCAGGAAATGGAGAACAAAAAATGTGCCCTTAGTTTCAAAGAAAAGGAGCTAAGAGAAGAGTTGCTTGATTTTAGTAGAGATAAACATGTTAAGATCAATGCAAGAAATAGATTGCAGAAGGTCAATAAAACCCCAAAAGTCGGATAAAACGAATACAGCAATTAGGACTGTCCATAGAGATCCATGCGATATAATAGAAGTAAACAGGATATATTACTGTGCAGCTAAATTAATAACAGATAAAGTTATACCACAAGAATATAGAGTAGTAAGGGGAAAGGAAGGGGAGAAATCGAATACCATCATGAAAGTATTGCATAGAGAAAACTATGAAGCAATTAAGACAAGAAATGTCACTGTTAGAGCACAGAAGAGGGAGCAAATCAACAAAAATACTCCCAATAGACGTGATAAAAGCAATGCACGGTGTAACAGATACGGATCTATCTTGCACTATTGCAAATAAACTAAAAAATCTCAGCACATGCAGAAAAAAACTTTAATACAGATAAATATAAAGGAAAAGTACAAAATAAATTAATTTATTGATGACTCTAAAAAGTTCTGTAGAGAATTGGGAAACAATTTAAAAGGGAACTGAAAGACCACGTAAAAAGAAATAGATTTTGGAGAAATATCTATGAAGATCCTGTGTAACATAAAGATGCTAAATGGATAGAAGAAGTAAAAAAGAAAGTTCAAAGATACGGGGAATGAAATAACGGCCAGAGAGATTGAGATAAAGTTAAAGAAAATCTTCCATTTGGTAAACCCCCGGCCTAGACGCAGTACCTAACTTCTGGCTAAAAGTATTAAAATCTTGGCGTGAAGAGTTAAGATTAAAAGGACAAATTATTATTCCAGGGATAAAAATTCAAAGGGGAATATTCCTGGGTGACTCCCTGTCACCGCTGCTACTCTGCCTTGCTCTTAACCCTGTAAGCTGTCTACTTTAACAGTTTAGGCCATGCCTATAATTTGGCTTAGTTTAAAGACCTCACATCTTCTGTCTGTCAATGATTTAAAACTGAATAGCTGATCATATGAGGAAATGAAAGCACAACTGCAAGTAATCAAATCTTTTTCAGATGATATAAGAATGTCATTTTGTCTTGATAAAATGCGCAAAAGCAACCTTTATAAGTTCATAGGTTTATACTAGGCTATTTGCCCTAAGGCATTTATAAGCCTAGCCCAGAGTTTTTGTGGCTTATGCCACCCCTTATGTTAAAAAAATACTGTGCCCATTAGTTTGTTGTGCCTCTGTCCAGCAGTGACACAGAGATGATTCCCGGGGTAAACCTACGATCTCCCATCCACCGGTCAAGATTTCTCTTGAACAGAGCCAGCGAGGTGCTCTGCCTCACATTGACCGGGATTTTATTCCACAACATAGGGAGTCTCTGGGTGACAAATATATCCCTCCAGCATGTCCTATTTATATCCGTGCTAAGGTTTAAGTTGCTTGCTCCTAGTGGATCTGGTAGATTTGGATTTTTTGAGGTGGAGCATGCCCATTAATTCCGGGTTTCAGCACCAAGAAAATAAGTTTAGGACAAGAATGTGATATAAAAACTTGAGCAAGAGGGAGTGTTTAAATGTTTGTGAATTGAAAGATAAACGAAACCTGAACAAATGTGAATAAAACTTAGTAAGGAATATTTTAGAAGACTTCAATCCTGAAAACAATGTTGACATCTAGGAGCAAAATTCAGACTATAAACCAATTTGCTCTTTCTGTCCCGACTTAGTTTTGGAATGATTGACTGGCCCCAAAATGTGTTGGATAGATTAGACAGGAAAACAAGAGGATGCTTCATGTTTACCAAATGATTTATCACAATCAGTGCATGCCAAGGTTATATATTCCCTATTCCGAAGGAGGTATAGGCCTCCTTGAAATTGATTACATGTACAGATCTGCAATTGTGGGACCTCACAAGACCTAAACGTAGTGAAAGTTTTGAAACGGGAGGAGAATAAATCTAAGATGATGTCCCTGCTTCATCTAGCAGAAGCATGTCTGCGTCATGCAGGAATGGAAATCAAAGCAGAAGTAGATACAAATCAGGCAGCAACTGAATGTGCCAAAAAAAAAATATAGGATGAGGGATCAGAAGAAAAGGCAAGAAATTTGGAAAATGTATAAGTATAGTTGCAAATATAGAAAACTTCTGGAAGAACCTCCTGCTGATCAGGATCAAACCCAGGAATGGTTAAGAAAAGGAGAATTCAAACCAAAAGATGAAAATTTAATATTGCCCCAGGATAGTGGGCTTACGTACACATTGGTTTTCAAAGTCCATTGAACATGTGGGAGAAAGACAAATGTAGTTTTCTTTTAAAACAGAATTGGAAACAGTCTCATACCTTGTTGCTGGTTGTGACATACTAAAGGCAAGATTGTACACTGAAAGGCATAATAATGTGGCAAAACTGTTGTACTGGGGATTGTGCAAACAGTACGGTACTGAAGTGGCTGAACAACACTGGAAACATGAACCACAAATCATAACAGAAAATGATTGTCTACATCACATAGGATCATCCAGTACCAACAGTTTAAAAGATAGATGAGAGAAAACCAGATATAGTGCTCCATGAGAAGAAGACAAAAGTAGCATTGATCATTGAAATCACTGCACCCAGTGACTACAGTGTCTTGCATACAGAGAGAGAGAGTCATAAAATATTAAATTTGCAAGCAGAAATGAAAGCAATGTGGAAGAAAGATGCCCAGACAGTTGCAGTAGTAGTAGGAGCAACTAGGCTTATAAAAAAAGAGTCTACAATCGTATTTAGATATGTTACCAGTACATGTAACTCCGCACGAATTGCAGGAGGAGTCATTACTTGGCACAATACGGGTGCTGCAAAGAGCACTTTTGGCCGACAGATTGAACCAATACTAATTTCATGGATTTTAATCTTACTTTGTCTTAGGAGTGGGGTCCATTCCTGTCATGGTATTAGAAACCCAAAAGATTTGCAGAAATTAAAGACTTTTCCCATCTGTTAGCAAGGATTCATGGGTCCATCTTGTAAAATAAGATGGATTTATGGGTCCATCTTGTAAAATAAGATCGATTTATACTACACAGAGGTGCCTGCAAAATACAGGAATTGCCCATCCCCACCCATGAACCCCATAACATCAAATTTGACTGTCCCTTTATTTCCTTACTACGCTGATCCTTCAACAGAGAGGTATGGTGTGCTGTGGAATAGGATGAAAGGGTTGCATTGCTAAAAGTAGGTGCCTGTCGTAAGCCTTGCCGCTAATACCCATAACATGCCAATAAATTGTAGTCCACTAGAGGCCATCTCCCTCCTGCCTTGCCTTACTGTCCTAAATTTATGAGGGGGGGAGGAGGGTTAGACTTTTCTGTTTTGAACACGTTTTGGGTAAGATGATCTTCCTTCAATGTTAGTCCAGTTATTTAAGGACCCAAATGAAATGGTCACACAGTGGTTTATAGGTGCGGGTGCTTAAAAGTTTGAGACTGAGCAGGTTCAGTAAATGTCCCACACCAGGTGACACTCGCCAGTACTTTGCAAGAAAAAAACTGCTGCTGCTGCTTTTAACTGCATTGTGGTGACATCCTGGGCTACACAACTTATCCTGCTTCACCCTTTGAAAGCTCTTAAAGGCAGACTGTAAGGGTGGCTATCTGCTTCAGCAGCTTCCCACAGATGACTGAGTGCTCCAGCAGTGGTCCTACTGCACAAGCATCGTATATTACAGGTGAGTTTACCCACACAACTGCACTGAGCTGCCTTTTGCTTGTACTGTACTGAGATCTGAAAACCTTGAGTTTCTTCGAACTTTGAAATACTTTTAAATATAATTTAGCTTTAAAGGTATGTTGTATAGCCAGTATCAGGAACTGAAATTTGACTTGGAATGAGTAGGTGCTAGTACGAAACTCTGCTTGTGTTTATAGGTAGAAGCTGCTCAGACCCAACATTCATCAACAGGAGATGGTCACAGCAGAATTGTATATTGTTTATACAGATACAAGCTGTCAGGGTTAAAATGTTCACTTTTCTGATGAAAATGGCAGAAACTGAGACAGGTAATTCTGTAAAGCTTTGATTTTTACCCGCAGGAGTAGAACAAATGGTTGTAAGTGCACCAAGTGCTGCGATAGCAGATGAGTCTGAGGAAATGAGCCTAGTATTTCATCTCCTCTTTTTCTTCCTTTTCAGGTGAATGAGCTACAGAACCTGACTGCAGCAGAGGTAGTGGTACCACGAGACCAGACTCCTGATGAGAATGAACAAGTTGTAGTCAAAATCATTGGACACTTTTATGCTAGCCAGGTGAGCCCTCTCGCTTTATTTTAATTTCTATGGTACCTTGATGATTAATGTGGTGGAAACTTGAATGTGTCTGCATATGGGTTTCGTAAATCGGGTCTATATTAGAACACCGAAAAGACAAAACAACGAATGCTCACATGAGCGAAAAATGCTGGGGATCGAAAGTGTGATTGTGGGGTCGTGGTACAGTGAGGAGTGAGATATTTGCCCTTTCCTCACTGTAGTGCAAACTCTGAGTTGGAGTATATAGTTAGCGAGTTGGAATATATAGTTAGAGGGAGGTGTGGGAGGCACAGCCCCCCACAATAGCAAGTTCGATTACCAGCATTTTCGCTCGTGAGCGTTCGATTTTGTCTTTCTGGTGTTCTAATATAGACCCCGTAAATCACTGCAGTATACTTCCATTTTTCAGATGAATTTTCTCTTTCCCAGCTCTGTGTGCCAGGGAATTCAGAGGGAAACAGTAATGCTAAATTATACTGTTTGCCATTGCAAGAAACCTAGTGATAAAGATGGATGTTATTGTAGGCAGTGCTTTTAAAGGTCAGAGAGAATTTGTATACATATCTATTAGCGATTCTTAACTGACCTGGGGTCGAGCAGGACTGTTTTCATACTGTCGGTGGGAATAATATGACAGGATAATTAGAGTAATGTGTGTCAGAAGGACATTTTTATTTAAATATTAGTTAACCATTAACTATTACGCAGGTTGGTCCAAATATCCTTTTCAGTCAAGAAACAGATAAGGAGAGCAAAGTGAGATGTTACACATACACAATAACAAATGTAGTAACAAGAGCATAAGATATTGTGAAGTACAGGTGATGTAAAGTACAGAACAGATTTACCTTACAGTGTTGCATACAACTGCAGATGTTCATAGGTAGGTACTAGGCTGTTGGCCTTGGGGCCTATATAAGCCTAGCCAAACGGTACCCTGGCTTTTGCCACCCAAGAAAATTATTTTCCTCTGCCCCTGTCAAGCAGAGCAACAGAAGTGATCCCCGGGGTGAATTTCCTATCTCCCATCCAATCGTCAAGATTTTTCTTGAGTGCTAATGAGGAGCTTTGTTTGATACAGATAGGCAGTTTGTTCCAGAGTATAAGAAGTCTCTGGGACGGGAATCTATCCCTCCAGCATGATGTCCTTTGTGTTTCACTGTTGCAGTCATTACATTTGGGTATCTGCTTGCAGTAGCCCTCAGTCGGCCTAATTAACAAAGTCTTGGGTCCTGCTTAGGTTGCTGTCTCTTCCATGACGTCAGGGGTATAAAACATGCAGCCAACGCCATTACATCAGTCTTTCTTGCCGTGCGGTGCCCGAAGCAGAAGCAGTTCACAAGTGCTGGTAGGCAAACTCCTGAAATTTCTTTTTCGACTTGCAGAGCCGAAGTCTT
Source organism: Protopterus annectens (assembly GCF_019279795.1). Classification (NCBI taxonomy): domain Eukaryota; kingdom Metazoa; phylum Chordata; order Ceratodontiformes; family Protopteridae; genus Protopterus; species Protopterus annectens. Next base: position 1,367,047,873 of record NC_056747.1, read on the forward strand.
CAACTAAAACCAAGTACTCCATTGGGGAAACTTTTTCTTGCTCCTTACCGATGTCAGTAAACGTTAAATGCATTTCTTGTGGAAAGCAAATACCTCTCAAAGATTTTCATTCGTACTGTATTCCTTGCCTAGGCCCTGACCACGACGTACCTTGCTGTCGTTTTGTGCCTTATTTAATCAACGCACTATCCAACGTCTGTATATTTTCGCTTCTAAATATTTCGGTTCAATTATCCAAAAATGTCAGTTAGCCATCCGACTATCGGAATTCCGAAAAAGCGCAAAGATAAAAACAGAGACAGACTGCCTAGGTCCAGAGCTGCCGACAACACTTCTCTTAAGCCAGTCGCCAGTTTGCCAGTACTCAGTGAGGCGCTTTCACAGCCCCTGATACCAGCTACTTCAGATTCGCAGGCCTCTACTGAGACTCATTCGGAGTCCGGTTTGCCGTGAGATGCTTCAACTGTGGAACCTGCGGATGTCTACCTTGGATGGGTCCGGAGCCGCTGTGCAGGCACCAGCTTCTGAGGGTGAATTCAGGCCTACGGGCTTACATATTAAACAGACGCCTCCTTCTTTAAGTCCTAAACCTTGAACCATGCCTAAGAGACTGATGCCCAGGCAGCATGCACAGGCCTGTATGCCTAAAAAACAAATAAGAATGGCTGAAGATCTTATAACTTTAATCAGGGGAAGCCACTCACTCCCTTCTAAGAGACCTAGGACTGAATTTGTTTATGAATCTTCTGACCAGGATTCTGATTTTTCTGATTCTTCTGATGACCTGGGTTTACCCTTGTCTACTAATGAGGATTCTGATGTAGAGGACTCTCTTCCCTCTGCTTCCCCTCCAGAGGATTTTTCTTTTGGTGAAACCTTGAAAACATTAAGGGGAACATTCTCATTGGGAAAGCCAGGATTTTTCTGATTCAAAAAAAAGGCTTGGGGCTTTCTTACTTCTGCCTCAGCATAGGCCTTTAGCTATACCTCCTGTACTAGACATTGCTGCTGATGCCTTTTTGGAATCTAGTTTGGCCCCTGAATCTTTGCCTCCTGCTCCCAGAAATCCTGATAGATATTACAGGGTCCCTGATTCTCACAAGTTCCTTTTTAAAAATCCTATTGCGGATCCAGAGACTATTTCACAGGCACCCAAGGGCATTAAGGCTTCTACTGCTAAAAATCCTAACCCCTCTGATAGAGACTCCAGGGTGCTGGATAGATGGGGTAAGAAGGTTTACACTTCTGCAACCTTGGCAATTAAAGCCTTAAACTGTCAGTTTCATATGTTGAAGTATCAACAACATGTTATTGGATTGCTTAAACAAAGTGATGTTGATTCCTGACTGTGCTGAAAATAAAGAATTACAGGGTTTAATGCATTCTGCTGAACAGGTTGGAAAACATACTTTGCAATGTGGATTTGATTCATTAGATGCCTCTTGCAGGGCTGCTGTCACTGGGTCTGTACTCGGAAGGCATGATTGGCGTAAGGAGCAATCTTTGCCTGATCATGTTAAAGCTAAACTGTTGGATGCTCCCTTAAATTAGGACCGCCTGTTTGGCAACAAAGCTGAGGAAGTTCTCAAAAAGTTGGAAGATAAAGCTAAGTCCAGCCTCCAAGATTTAGTAGGCGTTGGCCCTCTAAGAATTGGTCCTTTCCGGCCCCTTCCAGGTCTTCTCAATCCAAACCCAGACACAGCAGAAACCCCAGGTTTCAGTCCCAGGGTACGCACAAGACTAGGCAGTGGGGTGCTTCCGGATCCAAATCTGGGAGTAGTAAGACTCCCCCCTATGGAAAACTGTCTCAATGACTTGCTCTTAAAACTTCCAAGCACTTCTCAACTTAATGCTCTTTAGGTGGAAAGATTGATCTGCAGGCTAAAAACTTTGAACTCATTACCCAGGACAAATGGGTCTTAAATATAGTGTCCCAAGGATACAGGCTTCACTTCCACATGTTACCAACACCAAGGGGATGGCCAGATCTACCCCCAAATCAGTGGGCAGAGGCCCAAGAGCAAATAATTTCTCTCTCAAACATGGGGGCTATTCAGCTGGTACCAGAAGAGGAAAAGGGACAAGGTTTATATTCGAGACTTTTCCTGGTACCCAGAAAAGACAATTCATGGCATCCTATCCTAGACCTCTCTATTCTAATCACCTTTTTGGTGATTCCAAAATTCAAGATGCTGACTCTTCACCAGTTGCTTCCTATGCTAGGCACAGATGCTTGGTTGGCAACACTAGATTTAAAAGAAGCATACCTGCACATCCCTATCAGGGAATCTTGCAGAAGATACCTTCGCTTCAAAGCAGGCTACACGCACTATCAGTTCTCTGCACTGCCCTTTGGCTTATCTGCTGTGCCCAGGGTATTCACAAAGTGCCTAGCTCCAGTCATTGCATTTTGCAGGCAAAGAAATATTCAAATGTACCCATACCTGGACGATTGTGTAATTCAGGCAGAAAGCCAGGACATACTTTTGAATCATCTGGCCTTTGTATAAAGAGTGCTGACTTGTCTGGGGTACACCATAAATGAAAAGAAATCTCATCTGGTACCCTGTCAGCAAATTATATTACATTCTTCTTCCATATGCAAGATTGCATATGAGGAATCTACAATCCAAAAAGCCTATGGTGTCAGCATTCTCAGGATCTAGAAACGATGATTTCTATCTTACCTTGCCAACGCCTAGAGTTCCTTTGGTGGGCAGAGGCCTGCCACCAAAACAAGGGATTACCATTCACTCTACCCCCTGCCGCCCAAACCCTAACAACCGACACATCAGACTATGCATGGGGGGCTCACCTGGCAGGGAAGTGCATTCAGGGCAAATGGAACCCAAGTCAAATGCACCTGCATATCAATCAAAAAGAAATGTTAGCTGTACAGAATGCTCTGACAGCCTTCAAGGGCCACATTTTTCCAGGACAACTAATGGTAAAGACGAACAACACCACTGTTATGTGGTACGTAAACAAGCAGGGGGGGGTACACATTCTTACCCTCTCTGCAGACTAGCCATGGCATTGTGGAACACAGCCTTGAGCTACCAAGTGAATCCACAAGTTCAGTTCCTGCCAGGAAAACTAAATACACTGGCAGACGGACTAAGCGGAAACCTCATAGACCCACATGAGTGTAAACTGGAACCAAGAATTTTCAACATGTTGACAAACAAATGGGGGAGCCCAGATATAGACCTGTTCGCCTCCCCCCAGAACTATCAATTGGAAAATTTTGCAGAAGGATTCCCCACAAACAAGCTTGGAAAGTGGATGATCTGCCCTTCAGCTGGAAAAACTTATCAGTTTATGCCTTTCCTCCTCTGGCTCTGCTCTCCAAAGTACTACTAAAGGTCAAACAGGACAAGCCAAGGATAATTTTCATTGCACCAGACCATGCCAACACTGGTGTACCCCCTCTTGTGCAGTGTGTCTAGGTTGGCCCCTTGGCGCCTACCTCAGACTCCTTCCCTGCTGTCTCAGCAGGAGAATCAGGATGTCCTTCATGGATGCATCTGCAGTCATAACAAGTGGGTTGTCCTGTCGTCAGGCAGCCCTGCAGTCGGCCGGATTCCAAAGTCCGGGTCCGGCTTCGGCTGATGTCGCACTCCACCCGACGTCATCTCTGCTGGTCTTCGGGTATAAAAGCATCAGCCGACGCCATTTTCCTCAGTCTTTCTTGCCGCGTGGCGCCCGAAGCAGAAGCTGTTCGCAAGTGCCGGTCGGTCGGATCCAGAGATTACTTCTACCGAATACTACTTCGAAGACTTCTAAAGCTAAGTACCCCGTTGGGGACCCTTTCTTGCCTCAGCCGATGTCAGAAAAAGTTAACAATTGTTTAACCTGTGGGAAACAAATACCTCATAAAGATTTCCACTCTTACTGTCTGCCTTGTTTAGGCCCAGCCCACGACGTAGCAGCCTGTTCGGCCTGTGCCTCTTTCAACCGACGAACGCTTAGGCGTCGGTCGGAGTTTGCAGAACAGTTTTTCGGTACTGATTTTGCGTACATTATGCCGCCGGATCCTCCGACTACCCAATCTTCAAAACGCAAAGATAAAGACCGACACTTTCGCGGTCCGGTTTCGGCGAAACCACGGCAAAGCAAACGAGTGTCTCGGTTTCGGCGAAACCGAGAAAACTGCTCAAAGTACAGCTGAACCTATTCTTACAACTGAGGCCCCTGCTACAATTCTTGAATCGACCTCAGAAATTTTACCCACTACGGTGGTTGACTTATCAGACACCATCCCTTGGATGTCTCTACCCCAGCACGTGGTGCTGCTAGGCCTCCAGCAGCCATGTCCATTAAGGCCTTCGCCAGGGCTAAAGCAGCCAAGACTACTAAATCAGTGCCTGTTAAAGCCCCCTCATCCAGGCCCTCTTCTAGTTCTCAAATGCTTTCTTTGGCAGAAGATTTAATTTGTTTAATTAGAGGATCTCAATCTCACCCAGACAGGGCCTCTCACCCCCCAGAGAAGAGACCTAGGGCAGAGCCCCTGAGCCAGTGTCTTCTGATGATTCTGCTGATGAATCAGACATAACTGACCAGCCTGAGGCTCCCTTCTCCAATTTTGAAGATTCTGATGCTGAAGAATCCATTCCAGCTGCTTCCCCACCAGAAGAATTCTCCTTTGGGGAAACCTTGCATGCCATGCGAGAACAGTTCCAATGGCAGCAACAGGATTTTTCAGACTCCAGAAAAAGACTTAGGACCTTTCTGCACCTCCCACAGCACAGGCTCTTAGCTATACCTCCTGTTCTCTCTGTGGTGGATGATGCTTTCAATGATGTTTGCTCCGCTCCAGATTCTTTACCCCCAGCCCCTGCCAAACCAGACAGATTTTACAGGGTGCCAGATACTCATCACCACCTTTACAAGGCCCCTCTTGCAGACCCAGAAACTATATCCCAGGGGCCCAAGGCAGTAGCCGCAACCACAGCTAAAAACCCTATTCCTTCTGAAAGGGAAGCAAGGTCACTAGACAGATGGGGTAAAAAGGTCTACACTTCAGCTACTCTCTCAGCTAGAGCTTTAAACTGTCAGTTTCACATGATACAATACCAAGAGTTTATGCTTGATCAGTTAACCAAAAAGCTAACTACTGATGAATCTCTTGATAAGAAATATGTATTAGAGATGGTAAATAACATACAACAGGTTAGCAACCATTCCTTAAAATGTGGCTATGATGCACTGGAGGCTTCATTTAGATCAGCCATGACAGGCACAGTGATAAGAAGACATGCATGGCTAAAGGAACAAACTTTACCGGATCATGTTAAAGCTAAGTTGCTAGATGCTCCTATGGACAAGACAAGTTTGTTTGGTACACCTGCCCAGCAGGTTATGAAGAAAATGGAAGAAAAGGCAAAATCTGTTCAAACTGTTAGATTTCCTGCAGGTTCAACCCCCAAGGTTTAGCAGGAACTGGCCTGCCAAAAATTGGTCCTTTCCTGACTCCACAAAATTTCAAAGGGGCAGGAATAGGCGTACCAGAGGCAGAAACCAATCCAGAGGAGGTGCCGACAGAGGACGACAGTGGCAAGGTAACAACAGAGGCACAGACACAGCCACTGCCACTACATCAGCACAACCACAGTGACTTAATCCTAAATCCGCCTACCAGGGAACAAATAGCAGCTCCTCTAGGCGGAAAGTTAACCTTATTTTCAAAGAACTGGCACTACATAACAAAAGACAAGTGGATTTTACAAACCATAGATCAAGGTTACCGGTTTCACTTCCACACTTTACCAGTCAAAAGAGGAATGCCAAATCTACCTCCAAATCAAAAAACAGAGGCTCTACGCCAGATAATGGAGTTAGCAAACATGAGAGCTGTGGAAAGAGTGCCAACAGCAGAACAAGGAAAGGGGTTCTACTCCAGACTATTCCTAGTCCCAAGAAAGGAAAAAAAAAAAAGTTGGAGACCAATTCTCGACCTGTCCACCTTAAATACATACATCATTGTCCCAAAATTCAAAATGCTGACCCTACAGCAACTTCTTCCCATGCTGGGCAAGGAGTCTTGGCTGGTAACTCTAGATCTCAAGGAGGCATACCTGCACGTCCCAATTCGACCAATCTGCAGAAGATACCTCAGATTTCTTGCAGGATCAGAGCACTATCAATTCTCAGCATTGCCCTTTGGCTTATCTACTGCGCCCAGAGTATTCACAAAATGCCTGGCATCAGTAATCACCCATTGCAGACTACAGGGAATTCAAATTTACCCATACCTGGACGACTGCCTGCTACAAGGGACAACAAAAGCAAGCTGACAACAGATTTACAAAGGGTCATTTACTTGCTACAAGGACTGGGATACACAGTCAATTTACAAAAGTCAAGGCTGATACCATCCCAAACAAGGACATTCTTGGGCTGGAATTGGACACAGTACAACAAATGGCATTCCTGACTACAGAAAAACAAAAGAACTTCCTCATTACTTCTTGGCACTAACAAAACTGAACAAGTTAACAGCAAGAAAATTTCTACAGGCCTTGGGCTTCATGGCATCATGCATAATCTTGGTCCCATTTGCCAGACTACATATGAGGAAACTACAGTGGTACCTAAAGAATTTATGGTCCCAACACAGACACAGTCTAGAAACAGAAATCCCACTAATTCCATGCTTGAAACAGGAGTTCCTATGGTGGGCTCAGGCATGCCAGTCAAACCCAGGCCTGCCCTTCCGCAGATGTCAACCAAGCCAGACCATCACAACAGACGCTTCAGACCTAGGATGGTGTGCCCACATGCTGGACAAATGCGTGCAAGGATTGTGGACACAGGATCAACTTCACCTGCACATCAATCTAAAAGAAATGCTGGCAGTAAAACTGGCAATCCAAAAGTTCAAACCATTCCTCAAAGAGGGCCAGTTGATGATAAGGACAGACAACACCACAGTCATGTGGTACATCAACAAACAGGGAGGCACTCATTCATACCCCTATGCAGAATGACCTTGGAGCTGTGGACCCTGGCACTCAGCTACAACATTCAGTTACAGGCAATATTTGTACCGGGAAAGACAATACTCTAGCAGACATACTAAGCAGAACCACCCGGATGCCCACGAATGGAAGCTGCACCGGACATCTTCAAGACCATCTCAAAGAAATGGGGAATGCCACAGATAAAGCTATTCGCATCACCTCTCAATCACCAGCTCAAAAAATTCTGCACAAGGACATTCCACCCACTAGCATGGAAAGTGGACTCTCTCTCCTTCCACTGGAAAGGCCTAACAGCATATGCATTCCCTCCTCTTCCTTTGATACACAAGGTGCTACTAAAAATCAAGGAAGAGCGTCCAAGGATAATCCTGATAGCCCCAAACTGGCCAAGACAACACTGGTACCCACTACTGAAGAGCATGTCTCGAACAACATGTGGCCAATACCCTGATGCCTTTGATGTTAACTCAGAACAACTACAGCATCATACATCCAAACCTAAAAGCGCTGCAGCTGACTGCATGGAACATCACATAGCAGCAGCTAATCCAGAACTTTCCCAAAGAGTTAAAGACATTATTCTTGAAGCACGCAGACCTTCAACAAGAAAGAACTATGCTGGAAAATGGAAAAGGTTTGTCATTTGGAGTACCGAAAGAGGAAAAGATGTGTCAAACATAGATATGCCTAACATTCTGGAGTATCTGGCGAACTTCTTCATTCAGGCCTGTCCTACTCCTCCATCAAGATACATGCATCAGCTATTTCAGCAGAATACAGCTTTGATCCTCCTGTTTTCGCACCCTTTGCTCAGGCAGTTCCTCAGAGGAATCAAGAATGTAAAACCTCCAAGGAAACCACCATTACCAGCTTGGGACTTAAACTTTGTGCTAGAAAAGTTGACACTAGCACCCTTTGAACCAGCAGCAACAGCAGACCTACAACACCTGTCATGGAAAACTGCTTTCCTACTGGCAATTACTTCAGCAAGGAGGGTTTCAGAACTACAGGCCTTAATGGCAGTGCAACCCTTCCTAATCTTCCACCAAGATAGAGTGTCCATGAGGACTAATCCTACATTTATGCCCAAGGTGGTATCCAGAGTGTCTTTGAACCAGGCAATCCACCTACCTACCTTCTTTCCCAACCCACAAAACAGAGGGAAAGAATACTGCATACCTTGGATGTACATAGACAGCTACGCTACTACTTGGACAGAACAAAAATAGCAGAAAGACTGACCAACTTTTGTAGCCTATGCAACAGGAAGGGAAGGAAAAGCTATTTCCAAACAGACAATCTCCAAATGGATAGGAAATTGCATACGATACTGTTACTCCTTCCATGGAAAACCAATTCCACAGAACATAAGACCTCATTCTACAAGGGCAACAGCCACTACCACAGCCTTCTTACGAGTGGCAACCAAAGACATTATTGAGGCTACTTGGACCTCCGTGCATACATTTGCCAAGCATTATACTTTGCCTCTTTATTCCAGATCCCGAGCAGGGTTTGCCACTGCTGTACTGCAAGGGATCTTAAACACACCATAATCTACCTTTATCCTCCTCCCCTAGTTGGCTATGGTATTCTACCCACTTGTTATGACTGCAGATGCATCCATGAAGGACATAGTACAGTTTTGTACCTACCATAAATGTAGATGTCCGAACTGGATAGCATCTGCAGTCAGGATTACCCTCCCTCCTTCCCTCTGTGGTACTCCTAGGGTGTTTACCCTCCTAATAGCTAGCTGTTGGGGAGTCTTTTATGGTGTATTTGTTTGTATATATGTACATATATGCTTATTGTTGTGTTTACCTCTATCTATTTGGAAACATTGGCATCTATCCAAATTTTACCCTGCAAGAGGGCTACTGGCATCTGGGGCAAGAAACACTGAGGAAAATGGCGTTGGCTGATGCTTTTATACCCGAAGACCAGCAGAGATGACGTCGGGTGGAGTGCGACATCAGCCGAAGCCGGACCGACTTTGGAATCCGGCCGACTGCAGGGCTGCCTGACGACAGGACAACCCACTTGTTATGACTGCAGATGCTATCCAGTTCGGACATCTACATTTATGGTAGGTACAAAACTGTACTTTCTGCACCCTCAGCTTCAAACACTGAACCTAGCAGCCTGGCTAATTAACTAATCTCTCCTTTACCATCCCTCAGTAAACCAGTGATGGATATCATTTTAGAGGCAAGGAGGCCTAGTACTAGAAAATCTTATGCTGCAAAATGGAAAAGATTCTGTGCCTGGAACCCAATATCAAGGGTGGAGCACAGCAGCGCCCAATTTACCTCAGATTTTACAATATTTAATTGAGATGCTTCACAAGGGCTTGTCCTTTTCCTCCATCAAATTTCACACCTCAGCCATTTCAGCTCATTATAACACAGAACCTCCCCTTTTCTCTCACCCACTGCTCAAGCAGTTCCTCAGAGGGGCCAGAAATTTAAGGCCACCCTGGAGAGGCCCAACCCCAGCCCTGGGACCTTAACTTTGTTTTGGAGAAACTCACTTTTCCTCCTTTCGAGCCAGCTGCTACTGCAGAGTTAAAATTTCTTTCTTGGAAAACAGCATTCTTTCTAGGAATCACTTCAGCAAGAGGGTTATCTGAATTACAGGCCATTATGGCAGTGGAGCCTTTCATCATCTTTCATGCGGACAGGGTGTCCCTCAGAACCAGTCCCTCCTTCATGCCCAAGGTTATATCCAGTGTGGCTCTTAATCAGTCCATTCATTTGCCAACCTTTTTCCTAATCCACAGAACAAAGGGGAACAGATACTGCACTCCTTAGATGTGCACAGACAACTTAGATTCTACTTGGACAGGACCAAACCTCAAAGGAAATCTGAACAACTACTGGTGGCATTTGCTGCAGGGACAGAGAGGGGAAGGCTATTTTAAAGCAAACCAGTTCTAAATGGATAGGCCATTGCATTCATTTCTGCTATAAGCACCATGGAAAACCTATCCCACAGGGCATCAGACCCCACTCTACCAGGGCTGCATCTACCTCTACAGCCTTTCTCAGAGGCGTCCCTACCAGGGAAATTCTAGAAGCTGCTACCTGGAGTTCTGTACATACTTTCACCAAGCATTATCATTTACCAGTCTTCTCTAAATCCAGAGCTGGCTTTACGACTGCGTCTTGCAGGGCCTTATAGCTGGTCCTAATGCTATTTAAATTCCTCCTCCCAACCATAGCTTTGGGAATCTACCCAAATTTAATGACTGCAACAGTGAAACACGGAGAACATAGTACAGTTGTGTACACAACATAAATGTTGATGTTCGAGTGTATTCACTGTTGCAGTCCTGGTTACCCTCCTTTCAGCCCCCTGACTTCTTTTGGCTCTACCTCTACTTTCCTTTACCATGCTTAAAAGCTTTTTGGTGTATTTGCTTTTTGTTGGAGATATAACCTTGTATTTTTTTTATATATATATTTAATTGCTTCCCATTAGGGGGTCACCTGACCTCTGGGGCAAGAAAAACTAATGTAATGGCATCGGCTGCATGTTTTATACCCCTGACGTCATGGAAGAAGAGACAGCAACTGATGCAGGACCCAAGACTTTGTTAATCAGGCTGAATGAGGGCTACTGCAAGCAGATAACCCAAATGTAATGACTGCAACAGTGAATACACTAGAACATCTACATTTATGGTAAGTGTACACAACTGTACTTTCTGTTTATTGTGGTAACAAGGTTTAGGTCCTTAGAGTGTGTAGCTCAGAGGGATTGGGATTTCTTTAAGTGGAGCATGTCCAACAGCTCTGGGTTTGACATAGCTTTGTATGTTAGGCAGAGATCGCCTCTGAGAATGCGATATGCGACAGAGTAAAGCTGGAGTGTTTTGAGACTGTCTGCATAGGGCGTCTATTTGAGGCCGGTAATCCTCTTCGTGTTTCACTGTTGCAGCCATTGCACTTGGGTTATCTGCCTGCAGGTAGCCCTCAGTCGGCCTGAATACCAGAGTCTTGGGATTTCTACGTCGGATGCTGTCGCCTCTTCCATGACGTCCGGTTGTCAGGGGTATAAAACATGCAGCCGACGCCATTACATCAGTCTTTCTTGCCAAGGAGCCTGAAGCAGAAGTAGTTTGCAAGTGCCGGTCAGCCGCTACCTGAAATTTTCGTTTTTTGAGTTTCAAACCTGAAGTCTAATAAAACTAAGTACCCTGTTGGGGATTCTTTTTTCTTGCTCTAACCGATGTCAGAAAAAAATTAACAATTGTCTTGCCTGTGGAAAGCAAATACCTCACAGATTTTCATTTTTACTGCGTCACCTGTTTAGGCCCAGACTACGACATCCCTCACTGTCGGTTTTGTGCCTTGTTTAACGCTCAAACCATTCGTCGTCAGGATAATTTTGTAGCTAAATTCTTTCGCTTTCATTCTCAGTATTCAGAAATGGCTTCGTTAAGCCATCCGGCTACCGAGCTTCCAAAAAAGCACAAAGACAGAGACAGACTACATTGGTCAAAAACTGCCGATGATGCTTCTGTTAAGCTAGTTGCCAGTCAGCCGGTACTCTGTGAAGCTCCTTTGCAGCCCCTGATGTTCGCTTCTACAGATTCGCAGGCCTCTGCTGAGACCCATTTGGAGTCCAGTAATGCTGCAAGATGCTTCTTCCACTATGGAACCTGCAGATATCTCTACCTTGGATGGGTCCAGAGCCACTGTGCAGGCACTGACTTCTGAGGTTTTTTCCAACCTACCGATATTCATATTAAACCGACAACTTCATTTTCAACTAAAACTACTGAGTTTCTCAAGCCCAGAGTTCACACTACGCCTAGAAAACAGATGTCCAAAGCGCATGCTGAAGTACCCATGCCACAAAAACAAATGCTTAAAATGGCTGAAGACCTTATTACTCTAATTAGGGGAAGCCAGCCTTCCCCTGCAAAACGACAAAGAATTGAATTTCCTGATTCTGCAGACCAGGAGTCTGATGACTCTGACCCTTCTGATTACCAGGACATACCCTTATCTACCTGTGAGGATTCATATGCAAAGGAATCCATTCCCTCTGCCTCCTTTCCAGAGGATTTTTCTTTTGGTTGAACCTTGCATACCTTGAGAGCATTTCCGCTGAGAATGCCGACTATCCTCAGTCCAAAAAGAGACTTGGGGGAGTTTTTAGATTTGCCTCAGCACAGCTCTAGTTATACCCCCTGTCCTGTATATTTTAGATGATGTCTTCATGGAGTCCAGTCTTACTCCTGACACTTTACCACCAGCTCCTAGAAAACCTGACTGGTACTACAGAGTACCTGACTCTCACAAATTTCTCTCTAAGAATCCTACTGCAGATCCAGAGACCATTTCACAGGGACCTAAAGGCATTAAAGCTACTGTAGCCAGAAACCCTTCCCCTTCAGGCAGGGATTCTAGAGCTTTAAACAGATTGGGTAAGAAGGTATATACCTCTGCATCATGGAAAACTTACCCCTTTGGGGATCAGAACTTATTCCACTAGAGCTACTTCAACCTCTACAGCGTTTCTCAGGGGAGTCCCTACCAGGGGCATCCTGGAAGCTGCGACCTTGAATTCTGTACACACCTTCACCAAGCATTACCACTTACCTATTTTTTCTAAATCCAGAGTTGGATTTGCTGCAGCAGTCTTGCAAGGCCTGCTAGCCAGCCCTAACCTCTTGTTCTGATGAAGTCTATTTTTATTTGATGAAAGCGCTTAACTTGGTAATAAAACAGTGTGGTTTCCATTCATCCTACTGGTGCTTCTTTTGGTTTCACCCCTAACACTTCTTGACTGCCTCCACCCTTCCTCAGCTTTGGGAATCAACCCAAGTGTGATTACTGCAACTGTGAAACACGAAGAACATAGTACATTTGTGTATACTTACCATAAGCGTAGATGTTCGAGTGTATTCATTGTTGCAATCCTGGTTTCCCTCCCTCCAGTCCCCTGGTTTTCTCAATCCTTTCTACCTATCCTCTTTATGGCCATCTTTTATGGGGTTCATATTACATTATCGAACTTCCAGAAGGTGGAACACGAGATGTTCGAACTTGGAAGATCGAAATGTAATAACATTGAAACATCAGTGGAGAAAATTTGCTGTTCCGAAAAACACACACAGGCACACCAAAAACATTATAAACCTACACTAAACCTTGCATACACAACTACCTATGCACTAACCTTAACCCAAACCCTAACCCTAAGGTCCGTCACTATTGCACACTTACCTTACCCACGCCCTAACCCTGAAGTCCATCACTATCGCACACTTACCTTACCTGCACCCTAACCCTAAAGTCTGTCATTATCGCACACTTACCTTACCCGCACCCTAACCCCAATGTCCGTCACACATTTACCTTAACCCATTCCGTAACTTTCGCACCACAGTGGCGTAAATGTTGAAGCCGCAGACATGTCCAAACAAATTCTTTCCCTGGAAAAGAGTTTGGACTTCGCAGCTTCACCATTTTCACCTTTCAAACTTCCAGGTTCGAACTTCCGGTGTTTGACCACCTGGAAATTCGATTAGGTATTAGGAACCTCTTTTTAGGCAGGGGTATTTACTTTTTACTGGAGGTGTTCCATGCTATGTAATAGCTTCCTATTGTGGGGGCTCTTGACATCTGGGACAAGAAAAACTGATGTAATGGCATCGGCTGCATGTTTTATACCCCTGACGACCTGTCGTCATGAAAGAGGCGACAGCATCCGACGTAGAAATCCCAAGACTCTGATATTTGGGGCCGACTGAGGGCTACCTGCAGGCAGATAACCCAAGTGTAATGACTGCAACAGTGAATACACTTGAACATATACATTTATGGTAAGTGTACACAACTGTACTTTTTCTGATACTGAGCAATGGTAACTTATAGTAATGGTGCAGTACATATGTTGTGGCAGTGTGGTCATGGTGATGCTCTTAAGATGCATTGCAAAGAGAAGAGAAAGTTGCACATTAAAATTTGCCAGCACTTACTTTGTAGGCAGTGAATAAAACAAAAAAGTATTGAAAGTTAGGTTTTAATATGTGAACTGCAGACAATAAGCAACTTGTATGCTGTCTTTTTAAGTTATTGCAGGCTCATTAGTTTATTTATATAATGGGGCTGCTGTATTTAGAAATGGTAGAAAGTTGTCTCTTCTCCCCTGTGATGAGTTCAAGAGCTTAACATTGTAGCCTGCATTGGCAACATTAACAGAGCAGTGATGATCCAGAGGAAAACAGAATGTAAGAAAATACTGTGGTGGTAAATGGGTGTTGATGCAGAGAAAGAATTTGGCAGAGTAAGCTGGCATTTACACTAGGGCAATGGAAGTATTTGAATTCCCTGATAAAATAGTAATGTTAATTGCAAACCTTAATAAAGGAGGATATATTGAGTGATCAGAGGCAAGAACTGAAGTGGAAGTCCCTCTCTGATAAATTGTTTAAACAGAGGATCCAGGCAAGGGTGTCCTTTACTTGTTTATATTTAGACCCACTAGCAAAGAAAATAAGGGACTCAGAAATTCAAGGATATAATTGGTATGGTAGTCAAGAAAAGCAAGCTATGTTAAGTTGTCAATCTCACCTTCATTCTTGCTTGATGGGTTCGGAGCCGATCCTCGGCTCGACTGCACTTGCTAAGCTCAAGAGTCACTTTTACCAGCTCGAGGCAGCCCCATATCCCATGATGCAAGGCTGTAAGTACCCAGATCTCGTTTGCCGCTTCGCTGATGAGGTCCTCCTTTTACCAGCTCCTGGTAAGTGTTTAAATTTAAACTGCTATTAGCCCCTTTTCAGATAAAAGTATTTTTTCTTAGAAATCTTTCATTTTTAGTTAATTGTAAGCCCCTTTTTGACTAAATTTATTCTTCCTCCTTAATTTTTTTAGTCAGGCCTTCTTTCCCTCCCATCCCCCCCCCCCCTGTCAGGGTGTGTGTGTGTGTGAGGTTTTTACTGGTTATACTTTAATTTTAATTGTTTGATTGGTACTGTGTGTGTACTGTTTTCTGTATCCACTATGTCCAAAGAGCAGAGGGTCTCAGGCTTTAAGAAGTGTGACTTGTGCTGTCAGAAGATGTCTGTGACAGATGGTCACACTTCTTGTTTATACTGCCTGGGACCTCTCCACCTGCAGGACTCCTGTGCAATATGTCAGTCTTTTAGCCAGAGAGTCCTGCAGGAAAGGAGAAACAAGCTCATTTTAAGGGGACTCCTTAAACCGGAGGGCTCCCCGGCCAAATCGGCTCCGGGAAAGCCTTCCAAGACTAAGGCCCAGGCTTCTGTACCAAAGCCTTCGGCCTTGGCTCCGACTTTGTCGGAGTCGAGATCGGCTCCGGCTGGAGCCGATCCGACCTAAATCTTCGGCACCGATGGCTATCGGTGCCGATACTTCTATGGTCACTTTGGTGTCGGTTCCGAGTACTGGCTGCGACCACCATGTGGCCCAGGCTTCGGTGTCGGCGCCGACCGACACCGCTATTTCGATGCCTGCATTGGCTCCGGCTGGAGCCGATGCATCTAGATCTTCTCTCGGAGCCGAAAAGTTATCAGCTCCGACTGGATCAGTGGGTTTGTCGGCTCCAATGGTTCCTTCGAGGAAGAGGTCCAGGTCCCCCTCTTTGGAACCGATTCTGTCTGCTCTGGCCTCACCTCTTCTTTAGGAACGGAGCCATCGGAGCCGATCATCTAGGTCGTCCAGGTTATCTGACCATGATTTAGAGAGGTGGTAAGCAGGCACTGGCCCAGATGCTTCATAGTCCGTCTCAACAGACGACTATTAGTCCACACCCCCTTCAAGTTCCTCCTTCGACTCTACAACAGAGTTTGGAGCTGGAGTCTACGGGAATAGTTACGGCTATGGCTGAGGGGCAGATACCCCCTCCTTCTGCACCTTCAGCATCTACTCTTATCTCCTCCTCGAGACCTTCCTTGGAGGGATTTGGTGGTCGGGCTTCCCTGGTCTCCTCCGAGGGGGTGAGTGGCATCGGACCCTTGTCCGACCCCACTCTTCCCCTTGGAGCTTCGGCCTTGGTGAGCTCGGCTCTGACATCTGCCTCTGAGCCTTCCCTTTCGGTGGGCCCGGGAGTCCCAGTTTCTTCGGAACGGGTTCTCTCAGATCTCCCTGGGAGGGGGGCCTTTGAGGTGATGAAGTGTGTGCTGGCCACTGGGCTCAGTCAGCAGTGTATTTCCCTTAGCTCCTCCCTCTACAGTGCCTGTCGATATCTCTTCCATCTCTCTTGCTCCCGGACCTAGAGATCCACCGCCTCAGGTTTCCCCACTGGGAAGAACCCCCTCTTCCAAGGATTCTCCTGACCAGTCAGGAGATCCTCCGCGCAAGAGGACTTGTAAGAGGAAACACCTGGACTCCCTGAGTCTGCCACTTCAGATACCGACTTAGATGAGTCGGAGGGATCCCCAAGATCCCCCTCTGAGGATGTCTCCTTTTCAGACATCCTAGAACTCCTAAAACAGAGGGGAAACTGGCCCTCCATAAATCCCTCCGAGGATGAGTCTGTATACCTAGAGGCGTT